>NC_081409.1:761382234-761682234 GCF_030272615.1 Cryptomeria japonica | reverse complement strand
TGGACTAATTTCCAATTTTAGGCTTATTTCTGTGTGCGTTTTTCCCAACACTTTCTAATCATTAACAGTCTACTTCTCTTTTAATCTTGCAATTGGATGACATTTATATGCAATGACATCAACAGAAACAAATTTATTTGTCTACTGAAATCAGCTGGTTCAGACATTGTTTCTAGTTTATATAGTGAAATACTGGAGTCCTGCTTTAAACTGTAAATCATTTGTCATTAATATCATTGAGTTTTTGAGTGTTTTAATTTAGTGAATTGAGAATATGTGAAAGAAGCTTTTATGATTAATCGTTGCTAAGGAGTTTTTTATAAAAGAAATTTGTTTTTAATTACTAACACATTTTCATTTTGTTTGATTGCAAAACATAGATGAGAGAAGGATACATTTGCTGACAGTTGGGTGGAAAGTCTTTGTTAACTCCAAAAGGCTTGTAGCAGGAGATGCGTTCATCTTTCTCAGGTTTCTAGGCTTCGCCATTGTCATCTGTATCAAGCTTTCGTAAAATGTTATATTTTGTGTATTCTTGTCATTTATATAAGATGTTTTTGGCTTCAGGGATGAAAATGGCGAATTACGTGTAGGGGTCAGGCGTGCCATGTGTCAGCAAAGTAACATTCCATCCTCAGTTATATCCAGTGGCAGAATGCAGATTGCTGTCCTTGCAGCTGCGTCACATGCCATTTCAAGTAGGACTAAGTTTAGTGTCTACTACAAGCCAAGGTGAAAACTGATGATATTTACTGCTAGGCTCTTACCACTCAATATTTTTCTGAAAAAATCAAAAGGACGCTGAGTAACTTTTAATGTTAGTAGATTTTCATAATCCATGAAATTATGCTGTAATTGATGCTTTTGGATTAGATTGCATATATCTATATTTTCAAATATACACCAATCTAATCCAGAAGCATCCAGGTAACCTGTCAAATTGTACGAACTTACAAAGCCCTGATAGTTTTATGATTTGGGATGGGATGCATTTTAGTACTTTACAAAGATATCCATATTAAATACACATGGTTGCAGTAAGTACTAGGCACCCGCAAGCCTGTCCTTTAGGTTATGAGATAGTTGCATGGTTGTTTAAACAAATTGTTTTGAGTTTATGGGGTTCCCAAAGTAGTATTACGTTGCACTATCACAAAATAGAGAAATGGGCAGCAATTTATTTCTTATATCCATTTTATGAGTATTTTTCTTATAAGCCACGCTTAAGTGTTACAGACATCTGCACTCCTAGTTTACCGAGGAGCTTCCTATATTTTCTAGATTACATTGATAAAGAAACATTATGTTACTTGAATCTGCTTATATCATTTGCCTGTTCTAAATTTTTCTTTCATCCGTTCTGATGTATGGATCTGTACATATTATGCAGAAATAGCCCGTCAGAATTCATTATTCCTTATGACCAATACGTGGAGGCCATGAACAGTAATTTCTTAGTTGGCATGAGATTCAGGATGAGAATTGAGGGAGAAGCAGCTCCGGAGCAACGGTCTTCCTATTGATTACTTTTTACTTTAAAATGGATGGATTATGATTTAATAGATAGCAAAGCATTCAATAATCGTTCTATGTTGGATTAGGATATAGTGAATTTTGAAATATGCCTAGCGCTTTAAGTTTATAAAATAGATATATGATGTTCATTGTACTGTATTGGAGATCAGTAACTAGCAGCCGTTGGATGGCTATAGATAGAAGATAAATGCAATTGCATAGTAACAGGAATTTCCTTTGAAAGATGATGTATTTGTTACAGTGTGGTACGCCTGATATGTGTTTCCGTTGGACAGATTTACTGGTACTATCATTGAAATAGGTGATTCTGATCCCCTGAGGTGGCCGGGTTCGAAGTGGAGATACCTCAAGGTATTTATGGAACAGAAGAAAGTCTTTCTTCAGTTTTAATTATCATCATCATATAATCAATACAGAACTGTGCATCTTCTTGCTTATAGTCACTCTTCGAGTTTTGTGAACTTCAGGTACAATGGGATGCAATATCAGCTATTCCACAACCAGAGAGGGTCTCACCATGGAAAATAGAACCTGCCTTGACCCAGTCAGAAATTAATCCTCTGCCGAAAGCCAAAAACAAGAGATCCCGGCCGAATGTACTGCCTCCAAAACAAGATTTGTCAGTTCTCGGTAAGTAATATGTTTTTAATCACACATAACCAAAGAGTCATTATTAAAGTGGCATTGTTGTTTTTTTTTCACAAAAGTTCTTCTTTTGACTGATTTTCGTCTCAGATAAGGCATTAATTGATTCTACACAGTTGCAAAGATTTAATACAATGGTCTTGCAAGGTCAAGAAGTCATGACCTCGGGAGGATCTTTGGATGAAAATAAGGTTGACAGTGTTCCGAGGACAGTTGTGTGGTATCCAAAACTAGATGATGTCGAAACAAAAAGTGTATTCTCTCAAGGAAGATTGGTTTCTGTAAATTGGATCCCACTGCAAAGGCATGACTCAGCATATGGAGACTCGTTTCCCAGTTCTCAGGGCATTGGTGAAATGCAAGAACTTTGTGGATCATATACTAATCGTATTGCGGAAGATCCACAACAAATAAAGTTTTCCAGTAAACCATTTCAGGAAATGAATGAGTCTAATCAGAAACAATATCTAACATCAATGGCGCCATCTCCCAAAACCGGTGGATATGTGAAGTGGAATGGCTTCAATGCGTACCCACATTTGTCAAACTTGGGAATGGAAGCATCCGGAAAACGGAAAATGCATATGATGCCATGCCATTCAGAAGTTTCAGGGGCACATGGTGGTGTTGACATAAATTTAATGAGAAACATGCAAGCTAATAAACATGGAACAACAGAGCATCAGCCTGGTTTTCCTTCACGGGAAGCTTCTAAGGATAAGAGAGTTGATGTCGTTTCAGGCCCTGCAAACAATAATCGCAAATTATCTAGTCGTCATTTGATTGACTTTTTCCCAAGCAGTGAGACAAATCCATCAAAAAATAGAGATTCTGTCAACGAGGAAGACCTACAAGTTTCTGCTCATGCCCCAAAAGAATTTCTTTCACAATTCTCCGAGGTTGACCAACAATTGGAGCCAAGAAGGCTGATCAAGTCTCCTACATCTGCTATGAGCTGTGAGCAACAAACATCATCTTGGATACCATTACAAGAAATACAGTGCAGAGCTCACAGAAGAAGCTGTACTAAGGTAGTAATCATTTTAAGTTTCTGTAGGACAAAAATTAGAATTTTGTAAATTTTATATATTGTTGGAAAGATTCTGACAGTTCAGAACCATATTTTTAATCACAATGAAGGTACATAAACAGGGTAGTGCTCTTGGGCGAGCTCTGGATCTTACAAAATTTGTAGGATACAAAGAGCTCTTCCATGAGCTTGAGGTGATGTTCAATTTTGAAGGACAACTGGAGGATCCAAGCAAAGGCTGGCAACTTGTCTACACAGATGATGAGGGAGATATGATGCTTGTAGGAGATGATCCGTGGCAGTAAGTATCAATGTCCAATATTCAACCCCCAAAACTTAGCTTGCTTCTCAATGGGTGATTCTGTTATAACCTGGCCATGTTGTAATTATTTTCTATTAACTTTTTTTGTTTTTTTTAAATCAGGGAGTTTTGCAGCATTGTACGTAAGATTTATATATATAAACGAGAGGAGGTTGAGAAAATGACCCCCGGTGCCCCTAATTTGGAGTTCAGGAGAGAGAGTGAAGAACAACCAATCACAAGCGAAATTTCTACTCTTGCCGCCACTGATGCTCGACAAAGTTAATGTTGACAACTGATGCTCACGTCGAGTCTCATCACATGTGACTTTCATGCTGCTGCCAAACGAATCTATTTTTAGAGCCGTTTACAGTTCTACTCTTAGTTCCATAGTTTTCAAATAGTTCAGAGCATTCTTTAACTGCCAGTACTAGTGCTGGCCAAATAATGCAAAGACCAAGCATAGTTTTGATTAGCCTATATTTAGTTTGCGAGAGTAGTAAACTTTCTTAGAAATTTTGTTTTTTTATTCCAGCAAATAAAGCATGCTGTACATGCTCCAGTAGCTACGATTTGTTTTTGATAGTAAACTGCTGTTTTTTCTTAGTCTTCGATCTGTTTGCTGAGATGGAAGGATGCTGCAAACTCTGTTTATGTTCAGCTTCTCTGTTTTTTAGTCAAAGATTCAATAAAATTATATTGAGACTTCCGTCATTGAGTTTTCCGTTGAATGCTTATATTGAGAATTGGAATTTGGCCAAAATTTTATTATGTTGATTTCTTAATTCCTTGAAAATGAGTATGACTATTGGTGTATTAAAAAGATAACTTTTTTTTTAAAGAAAAAGATGTGTGCGAGATTGTTGAATCAGGTTATGTAGAGTCAATTGATTAGAATACCCTCACAACCAATGATAAAACAGTCTAGAAGAAGAATGTTAAGCATTGTTTAAGATTCAAATAGCTATTGATAAGAGCTTATTTTAATTAATTGCAAATGCAAAGACAATTGAAGGTCTATCTTGAAGAATCTAAGAGAAGTTTACCAAGGTATCCTCAAGTCAAAGTTGTAAAGCTATAGACATGGAAGAGAGAATTATAGAATTTGAAGATGGAAGAAGTTGGAAGTGTGAAAGAATATTGTGTCAGGGTAAAAGATGTGGTCAATAGATGGCTATGGTTGGAGAAATTATGAATAATGAGGTTTTGAGGAGAAAGGTGTAAAGTAATCTCACCCAAAGGTGGAACTATGTTGCTTTAATCATAGAAGAAAGGAAAAAATTCCCTACCCTTTAGTTTGAGCACCTAGTTGGATATTTGATGTTTCATAAAGAAAAGTTGAGAGATTCTTTTGGAAAAAGTGATGTGAAAGATTGTTCCTCCAAATTACAAATTACAAAGAATGAAGATGTCAAGAGTATCACCAAAAGCAATCAAGGCCAAGGTAGTGGTCAAAATCAGAATCAAAATAGAGGTGGATGTGGTCTAAGAGGAAGAGGTAGAGGCCGGTTTAATAAAAATAAATATCCAATGTTACCTTTGTAACAAGTATGGACACTTTCAAAGAGATTGTAGATTAAAAGAAGATAAAAGTCTTTATTATGTTCAAGAAGGTGATGAGATTCATCCAAATCATCTATTTTTATCTTATGCCAAAGCTAAAAATACTAGTAAAGATGTTTTCTATTTAGATTCTGATTGTTCTAACCATATGTCAAGAAATGAGAAGTTGTTTTAAGCAATGGATGAAAGTGTGAAATCTATAATCCAATTTGGTGATAAAAAACCATTGGAATTTGCTGCAAAAGAAGCTATAAAAGACCATAAAAAAGAAGGTATGAAGATTTTTATAGAAATTTATTACCTAGTTAAAGAATAATTTGTGAAGTGTTGGACAATTGTGTGATTAGAATTGTAAAGTTTTCTTTCAAAATAAAAAATATACAATCAAAGATAAGAATTAGGGGAATATGGTGGTTATAGTTGTGCCTATGATAAATAGTACGATGTTCCCATTCAAGTTTGGTGAATACAACAACCATATTGCCAATATGACATATGAGGATACAAGTTGGTTCTGGCATTTGAGGTACGAGAATTTAATTTTTTATGATTTGAACATTCTAACATATAGACAAACTACCTATATAGTGTCATGACGAGAGACATTTGTAGCAACATCTGTGTCCTAAACTGGGAAGGATATGTCATTTACAACACAAGAAATTTTATTTCCAAACTATGAGTCCATATCTTTAACTATAAAAAAATGTGGATCATTCTTCCAGATGATTTGCAGTACAAATTTTTGCATTCTCATAGTTTCAATTATAAGTGGAGAGTAGAATTTATTGATGACATCAATTACTCACTCAAGAAGTTTAGGAAGAACAACAACAATTTCTAACATGCTTAGCATTGTATCCAATTCATTATGATAATTGTAATTTCATCTTAATTATACTCTTAATGCTTCTAATCCTCATCATAACACTTTTAATCCTTGTCATGATACTCACTCTATTGATTGCTTAGGGTCCTCTTATTAATACTTCTAATCCTCATGTTTATTGTAACACCTCAATAAGGAACCCTAGAGTATAACGACAAGCTAACTAAATAAACATAGCAATATTTTTTTTTAAACAATTTGTATTACATTAATACCTCATTAATAAATCAATAACACAAGTGGAAGATAATCATTCACCCAAACTAATTTCTCTTCCAGGCTCCCTAACATCGCTACCTATGCAATGCTCTAAACAATATCTAAGAATATGAAAACCATGATGCACTAATGATAACATTATGCAAAGTAAAACCATCGATATCGAATACTAGGTTCAAGTTATAACACAAATGAAACATTCCTATGATAACCTTTAGCATAGAACATGATTATACATTCATCCATGATTACATCATTTAAATATTACCAACACCACACTACTTAAACATCATTCAAAGATTATATAACTTCCAATTACATTAACTATTATTGCATCAATCTTCCATGGGGGCTTCACTTAGTGAGCTTGGGTTATATCATCCGCGTTCATGGCATACTAAAGAATCCGCCTATTTTCAAAAAATATTTCCCTAAACTCCTTTTTTTCCACCCCCTCCCAATACATAGCCTGAAATAAAAGCCCCCCTATTTGCACAAACCATTGCATTTTTTCATAGCCTTAATTAAAACCCCCCTTATTTTCACTGATGGGCAATATATTGCACCCTTATTTTTGGGATATTAATCCCCTCAATATGAAGGTGCATGATATGATAGTGAATCCCCCATGCAATCTCCCAAAGGAGTATCCAATATAGAATGATAATGTTACAACTCCAATGATATCAATGATAGCTCGTGCGGAACTAAACAATCCTTTCATAGAGACAAGGAAGTTTGATCATGCTAGATCAACATCACTAGGATGGACAAGCCTTCCCAATCTCATCCTGAGCCTAAATGAGCACTCTAGGCCATGAGTGGGAAACCAAAATTATCTTATTAATGTAAAATTCTACGCATCCCGTAATCCATTAAATTAGGTTATCACTCGATGAGATTCTCTGGCAGCCACTTTAGGGCCCCAACATAGATTGAGAGCCAACCCCTCTAACTTGCACCTCTATACCTATAACCTAGGGTTTCCAAATAGGATTAATACAACATTATAAAATCCATGGTACACATAATGAATTATCACAATTCCATCACATAAGAAAAGATCACTTTAACTGAAATAGGACTTCCACATGACCATATCAACAAAGGGTTAAGTCTTGAATCTGCAAATGTATGCATAAGAACTAACTATTTATCATCAAAGAATATTATTGGGCACATGATCACCAATTAAATCCCAATAAATCCATACAAACCAAATAAAACATGATCAATAGACACAAGACCATAACAAGCCTCTCAAACTAATTAACAGTCAACTTACCACCGAAACCCTTCCAACCGGATCTCTGAGACTTTTTGCGCCCTCCTGCTTAACTTCAAGCCGCTCAATACAAAATGAGCGGCTTGGGCGGATTTCGGCACCTATATAGGGCAAGGGTTGCTCCTGCTGGAAATCCCTTGGCACGAGAGCGCAACATGGCTGCCGAATGGGGCTAAATCGGTCAGGCTGGAATAGTTCCAGCCGGAACCTTTCTGACCAGAATAGTCATTGTTAGCCTAAAGTGCGACCCAGATCTGTACGATTACCCGATAGTTTTATAATTTGGGATGGGATGCATTTTAGTACTTTACAAAGATATCCATATTAAATACACATGGTTGCAGTAAGTAGTAGGCATCCGCAAGCCTGTCCTTTAGGTTATGAGATAGTTGCATGGTTGTTTAAACAAATTTTTATGAGTTTATGGGGTTCCCAAAGTAGTAGTACATTGCACTATCACAAAATAGAGAAATGGGCAGCAATTTGTTTCTAATTTCCATTTTATGAGCATATTTCTTATAAGCCATGCTTAAGTGTTACGGACATCTGCACTCCTCGTTTTCCGAGGAGCTTCCTATATTTTCTAGATTACATTGATAAAGGAATAGCATGTTACTTGAATTTGCTTATATCATTTGCGTGTTCTAAATTTTTGTTTCATCCTTTCTGATGTATGGATCTGTACATATTATGCAGAACCAGCCCGTCAGAATTCATTATTCCTTATGACCAATACATTGAGGCCATAAACAATAATTTCTCAGTTGGCATGAGATTCGGGATGAGAATTGAGGGAGAAGCAGCCTCGGAGCAACGGTCTTCCTATCGATCACTTTTTACTTTAAAATGGATGGATTATGATTTAATAGATAGCAAAGCATTCAATAATCGTTCTATGTTGGATTAGGATATAGTGAATTTTGAAATATGGCTAGCGCTGTAAGTTTATTAAATAGATATGTGATGTTCATTGTACTGTATTGTAACTAGCAGTTGTTTGATGGCTATAGATAGAAGATAAATGCAATTGCACAGTAACAGGAATTTCCTTTCAAATATGATGTATTTGTTACAGTGTGGTATGCCTGATATGTGTTTCCGTTGGATAGATTTACTTGTACTATCATTGAAATAGGTGATTCTGATCCCTTGAGGTGGCCTGGTTCAAAGTGGAGATGCCTCAAGGTATTTATGGAACAGAGGAAAGTCTTTCTTCAGCTTTAATTATCATCATCATATAATCAATACAGAATTGTGCATCTTCTTGCTTATAGTCACTCTTCTAATTTTGTGAACTTCAGGTACAATGGGATACAACATCAGCTATTCCACGACCAACGAGGGCCTCACCATGAAAAATAGAACCTGCCTTGACCCCATCAGAAATTAATCCTCTGCCAAAAGCCAAAAACAAGAGGTCCTGCCCAAATGTACTGCCTCCAAAACAAGATTTGTTAGTTCTCGGTAAGTAATATGTTTTTAATAAAACATAACCAAAGAGTCATTATTAAGGTGACATTGTTGTTGTTTTCTTATCAAAAGTTCTTCTTTTGTCTGATTTTCGTCTTAGATAAGGCATTAGTTGATTTTACATAGTTGAAAAGATTTAATACAATGGTCTTGCAAGGTCAAGAAGTCATGACCTCGCGGGGAGGATCTTTGGTTGAAAATAACGTTGACAATTTTCCGAGGACAGTTGTGTGGTGGCCAAAACTAGATGATGTCAAAACAAAAGGTGTATTCTCTCAAGGAAGATTGGTTTCTGTAAATTGGATCCCACTGCAAAGGCATGACTCAGCATATGGAGACTTGTTTCCCAGTTTTCAGGGCATTGGTGAAATGCAAGAACTTTGTGGACCATATACTAATCATATTGTGGAAGATCCACAACAAATAAAGCTTTCCAGAAAACCATTTCAGGAAATGAATGAGTCTAATCAGAAACAATATCTAACATTGAAATGGCGCCATCTCCCTATAAAAAATCAATTACATTTACTGATTATTATCCTCCTATCTTTGATGGATTATTTAAGCAACAAATATTGGAAAATAACACAACTGTAATTTCACAAACTCATATAAATGCGCAACACAATGAACACAATATTTTTTGGACAATTGTCCCTGGAAAAACCCCTAAGGGAAAACCAGTACTGTAGATGAGAAATATATTAAACTTCAACAAATTAAGAGATACAAATATTGCTTGCCTCTTACTAGTAGAGCTCCGATGATCTCCTAATCCTCCTGCTAAGATTCCACCATGCTACTATCCCAACGCTATCACTGCGCCCTTGCTAACACTGCAAGTTCTTCACACAATTCATTCATTCATTCATTGTTTTCCAAATGCCCCCTGACCCCCTTATATACTACTCTCACTGAAAACCAACGGCCGAGATTAATTCTCAATCAATGGTTGAGATTAAAAACATCTAAACAACCCTAACCAAATTGGTTGGTAGAAGTTTCTAAAAAAAGTCAAATAATTAATAAGAATTGTGTGAACACTAACTACATTTGTTAGCAAACAATTATTCACTAATTATTTAGCAAATGGACAAACAACTGTTCAAGCTAACAAACTAACAAACTAACACTCCCTCTTAGTGAGGAAGCTGTTCTGCATGACACCCAACATCTCTCTAAAGAAGATGAATTTCACCTTCCCCAATGCCTTTATTAGAATGTCTGCTACCTGCTGATCTGTAGGTATAAACTGTAGCTGAACAACTCCACGTTGTACACAATCTCTAGTGAAGTGATACCTAATGTCTATATGTTTTGACCTATCATGAAACACCGGATTCTTAGTCAACTTAATGCAACTTTGATTGTCGCAGTGTACCACTGTAGTCTCCACCTTCTGACCAAACAAGGCTACTAGCAACTTCCGAAGCCATATAGCTTCACATGTCGCCATGCTAGCTGCTATGTATTTTGACTCTTCAGAACTCAGAGCCACAGACTTTTGCTTCCTACTGAACCAAGAGACAACTCCTGATCCCAGACTAAAACAACACCCTAAAGTGTTCCTCTTGTCTGTTGTACTGCCTGCCCAATCTGCATCAGTATAGCCCATCAACCTGATTCCATCACCGCGAGCATATCTAATCCCATACTCGATTGTACCTCACAAATAATGCAGCACATGCTTTGCCGCTGTCCAGTGCACTCCCTTTGGTTCAACCATGAACTGACTAAGAGAGTTAACTACAAAACCTATATCTAGCCTGGTGTTGACCAAATACATGAGAGAACCAATCAACTACCTATATAAGGTGGGATCTACATCCTTCTCCCTGGATGTATCTACCTTCCTCCAATTTGTGATCATAGGTGTAGACATGGCTTTACAATCTTCCATCCTGAACCTTTTCAAGATTTCAATGCAATATTTCCCTTCTCCAAGGAAAATCTCTCCATCTGTCTGCCATACCTCCATGCCTAGAAAGTAGTGCATAAGTCCCAAATCCTTCATCTCAAACTCTACTGCAAGGTCCCTCTTGCACTCTTCTATGAGCCCTAGTGAACCTATTAGAAACAAGTCATCCACATATAGAACAAGAATGAGATTCTCACCCCCAACCACCAAGTAGTAGAGATTAGCATCCGCCTCACTCTTCACAAAGCCCATTTCCTACAAGTAACTATCAATGCGTTCATACCACGCTCTGGGAGCCTACTTGAGTCCATACAAAGCTCTCTTTAATATACACACATGAGTCTCTTTGTTGTGTGCTACAAAGCCTTCTGGTTGTTCTATGTATACCTCCTCTTTCAACTCACCATTGAGGAATGCTGTCTTGACATCCATTTGATGGATCTGACATCCCATTTGTGCTGAAATTGAGATTATAGCTCGTATATAAGTATACCTGGCAATTGGAGAAAATGTCTCCTCATAGTCTATTCCCTCCTTCTAAGAGAACCCTTTTGCCACAAACCTTGCCTTGTATTTCTCGATGCTACCATCTGCACCATGCTTGATCTTATAGATCCAACATGATCCAACCACAGCTCTATCTATTGGTCTAGGCACTACCTCCCAAACATCATTCTACATAATTGAAGTATACTCCTCAATAATAGCATCTTGCCACACTTGATGTTGTGCAGCCTCCTGATAGCTAGCAGGTTTACTATCTACCAACTGACTAACTAATGCAACATAGTCATCAAACTTGGCTGGTTGTTTCCATTGTCTACTACTCCTCCTAGGAGTACCCACTAACTCCTGAGTATTCTTTTGTGTCGGCTGAACCTCATGATTCCTATTGCCAACTGTAGAGGATGAAACATCAACCTCCATGTCTTCTTGATGCATCTCCTGCTACACCAGTTGATCCATACTCTGTGAACTCTCACTACCTAAGCCTATGCTTGTACTAGTAACTGTACTTGAGCTTTGCTGCCCTTGACTTGATTGAGCTATCCTTGGAGCTTCTGTCGGTTGCTCAGTCTGATCATCTACTGGCAAATCTCTAGACCTTCTAAATGTCTTGTCCTCCATGAACTTGATGTCACATCGAACAATAATCTGCTTGGTCCCTGGAATGAATATCCGATATGCCTTTGAGGTTTCACTGTACCCCACAAAGTACCATCTTTCTGCAGTCTGATCTAACTTGGTATGTGTATCCTTTGGAATGTGACAATATGCCATTCTCTCAAAGATCCTGAAGTGACTAACATTTGGCTTCTTCCCAGTGAATACTTCCTCTAGTGTCATCTTCCCTAGCACCTTATGTGGAACTCTGTTCTGTATGTATACTGTCATACTACATGCTTCTGCCCATAAGTAACGGGGCAGGTCCTGATCATGTAGCATAGCCCTTGCTGCCTCCGATATGGACTGATTCTTCCTCTCAGTAACCCCATTCTGTTGTGGGTCGTAAGGAACAATCTACTCTCTCTTGATTCCTTCCTTGGTATAGAACTCTTGGAATTCATTCCCTTTGTACTCGCCTCCATTGTCTGACTGAAGAACCTTTATCTTCCTTCCTATTGAGTTCTCCACAAGAGCCTTGAACTCTTGGAAGTGACTGAAAACCTCATCCTTGGTCTTCAAGAAGTATATCTAGGTCTTCCTGGAGAAATCGTCAATAAAAGCAACAAAGTACTCATATCCTTTGAGAGATTTCTTTTACATTGGTCCACATACATTTGAATGTACTAGATCAAGAACACTATCAGATCGAGTGTCAATCCTTGGAAAAGATGTTTTTGCAAACTTCCCCAACACACATCCCTTACATACATCATCATGCTTTGTGCTCACCTCTGGAATACCTATCATAGTCTCATGAAGCAATTTAAGTGCTCCATGATGTATATGGCCCATCCTCCTGTGCCATAGCTCTCCAAGATCTCTAGGATTATTTCTGCTCATGAGTGTCTTAGGAGTATCAAACTACAACCTATAAAGTCGACCACTCCTAACTCTAATAGCTATGGGTGATTTCCATTCCTTATGCTTAATCAATACATGTGCCCCTCTAAAGAGTACATTGTACCTTTGTCCTGAAAGACAGATATAGAAATCAAATTCATCCCTAAGCCTGGAACATGCAATACATCATGAAGAGGAATCATCTTACCATTCTCCCTCTGAAACTAAACAATCCCTTTCCCAACTGAGTTGAGTTTGGACATGTTTCCCATAGAGATCTGGATTTTGGTGCTCTCCTCCTTATAACTGGAGAAGTATTCTCTAACTCTTGTCATATGAAATGATGCCCCACTATCTATGTACCAAACACTCTGTGAGGTTGAGCTAACCATACATGCTATGAGTGTAAACTCATCTTCCATTCTATTGGAGAGCTCATCTGCACTTGGTGAAGCTGCAACTTGCTTCTTGCCTTTCTTGTCATTCTTCTTCCCTTTTGGGCAATTGTTGACATAGTGGCCAAACTCGTGAAAGCCGTAGCACTTGATCTTCAACAAGTCTTTCTGTTCGGTGTGGAGCCTGATCAGTCTCCAAGTGGGAGATTGTTAAAATGTGGTGACTGATCAGCAAAGTACTATACACTCAGCACGTATCCTCGTCGGGGTTTTGGCGACGGGAGCCCCCGAGAAATTTTTTTTTGCCGTTTTTCATTGATGAAAACCTACATTATAATAAAACCCTAAAAAGGCCGACTTTGTTTGTTGCCCTAAAAGTTATAAGCAGCTGGGATGCTTAAGGCATTGTAAGGTTGATGTACTATTTTTGCCGGATAATAAGAAAGATTGGATGACTATATATGGTGGACGTAACCACGTTAAATCTCTATGTTATCTGTGTCCTATTTTATTTCTTTATCTTTTGTATCTAAATCTGCATATAATTGTTAGTTCATATTTGCTTTAGATCTGCTTGAAACCCTATCAATTGGTATCAGAGCAAGGTATTCTGTAAATTGGTAGGACTCTCAAATTTGAGTGGGAGCAATGGAGGATTCCAAATTCAAGGTTGAAAAGTTTAATGACCAGAATTATCAGTTATGGAAAATGCAGATGGAGGATTACCTATATCAAAAGGATTTGTGGCGGCCATTGGAAGGAAAGGCAAAGAAACTGACCACAATGTCAGATGAAGAGTGGGACATTTTAGATAGAAAGGCACTAGGATCCATTCAATTGTGCCTTGCACCATCTATAGCATTCAATATAACAGAAGCAAAAAAGGCTGTAGATTTGATGACAACATTGGCTAAGTTGTATGAGAAACCCTCGGCTTCGAATAAGGTATTTCTTATAAAGCATTTGTTTAATTTGAAAATGAGTGAGGGAGGATCTGTAGCAGAGCACTTAAATGAATTTAATACAATTACCAGTCAATTGTCTTTGGTAAAAATTACCTTTCTAGAAGAGGTTAGGGCTCTCTTGATTTTATGTTCTTTTCCAGAAAGATGGAATAGCTTGGTTATGGCTGTAAGTAACTCTGTCTCTGGTAAAAATACTTTGGTATTTGATGATATTATTGGTGTTATCCTAAGTGAGGAAATGCAAAAGAAAAACACAGGTGAGACTCCAACATCATTGGGTAGTGTTTTGAATGTGGAGAACAGAGGAAGATCAAAGGAAAGAGGAAAAGGCCCTAGGAATGAGAAGTCACGAGGGAAGTCAAAGAAAGGACGCTCTCAATCTAGAGGAAAGAAAGATTGCTGGTACTACAGAAAGCCTGGTCATCTAAAGAAAGACTGTTGGTCTCGAAAAAACAAAGAAGGAGACAAAAATGAAAATGACAGTAAGGAAGCTAATATTGCAAGTAATACTTTACAAGATACTTTAATCTTATGTTTGGATAATGTTAATGATTCCTGGGAAATAGATTCTAGGGCTTCATTTCATGCTACACCCCATAGAAAATATTTTATAGATTATGTTCAAGGTGATTTTGGACAGGTATATTTGGGTGATGATGAGCCCTATCAAATTGTTGGAAAAGGAAAGATAAATATCAAGTTGCAGAATGGAAATGACTGATTTATGCAAGAGGTAAGACATGTTCCTAATTTAAGAAGAAATTTAATTTCTACAGGGCAACTAGGTAGTGAAGGTTGCATAGTTACCTTCTTAGATAGTATCTGGAAGGTCAGTAAAGGATCATTAGTAGTAGCTAAAGGTGCAAAGGTAGGCACATTATATCTTTGTACTGGTAACACTTACTCTACCTTAGCTACTACAGATAAAGTTACTGCAGGGATGACAACAATAAATGTTGCAAGAACAGATTCAATAATGTGGCACCATAGGCTTGGGCACATGAGTGAGAAAGGGATGAAAATCCTTCACTCCAAAAATCTATTGCCAGGACTGAAGAAGATTGATTTAGAGTTCTATGAAAACTATGTTTATGGTAAACAGAAAAGAGTCAGATTTCTCAAGGTTGGGAAAGAGAAGAAGAGTGAGAAGTTAGAGCTTGTACATTCAAATGTATGGGGACCGGCTCAGGTATCATCTCTTGGTGGCTCTTGTTATTATGTTATTTTTATTGATGACTAAACTAGAAAAACATGGGTATATTTCCTAAAACAAAAATCAGATGTTTTTGAAACTTTTAAGAAATGGAAAGCTTTGGTTGAGAATGAGACAGGAAAAAAGTTGAAGTGTCTCAGATCGGATAATGGAGGTGAGTATTGCAGCAAAGCATTTGAAGATTACTACTCCTTAAATGGGATTCGAAAGTAGAAGACAGTTCCAAGAACTCCACAGGAAAATGGTGTGTCAGAGAGAATGAATAGGACAATCATGGAACGCACGAGGAGCATGAGATTGCATGCTAGATCGCCCTTACATTTTTGGGCAGGTGTTGTACATACTACTGTCAATTTGATAAATAGAGAACCTTCAACCCCTTTGGATGGTGGTATTCCAGAGGAGGCATGGACTAGTAAAAAGGTAAATTATTCTTTTCTAAAAACTTTTGGTTGCGAAGCTTTTGTCCATGTTCATAAAGAAAACACAACCAAGCTTGATGCTAAATCTCAAAAATGTACCTTCATTGGATATGGGATAGATAAATATGGCTATCGGTTATGGGATTTTGAAAATAAGAAAATAATTAGAAGCAGAGATGTTATATTCAATGAGAAGGTTATGTATATAGAGCAGATGCAGGAAAACAAGCATGAACAGGACAAACAAGAATATGTGGTGTTGGATGAGATTCCTGAAAATGAAATGCCACAGGTACCTGATGCTTAGCAACAACAGATTGTCCCACAAACTCCTGCAAGTGTTAGACATTCTACGAGGACAAGTAGACCCCCTGAAATATTTTCTCCTTCTTTGTATTCTATTTTATTATCAGATTCTGGTGAATCAGAAGAATATGAAGAAGAAATGCAGGTAGATGCCAAACAACAGTGGGAGCTAGGCATGAAAGAGGAGATGGACTCCTTGATGAAAAATAAGACTTGGGACTTAGTCCCCTTACCTGCAGAAAAAAGAGCCTTGCCTAACAAATGGGTTTATCGGTTGAAGGAGGAGGAAGGAGGTCAGAAAAGATATAAGGTCAGACTTGTGGTAAAAGGTTTTGCACAGAAAAAGGGTATAGATTATGATGAAATATTTTCTCCAGTTGTAAAAATGACTTCAATTAGAACTGTACTTAGTCTTGTGGCTACAGATGATTTACATCTTGAACAATTAGATGTCAAAACAGCTTTTCTCCATGGAGATTTGGAGGAGGAAATTTACATGTTGCAACCACAGGGATATGAGGTCAAAGGTAAGGAGAACTTGGTGTGCAGGTTGAAGAAAAGTATGTATGGCCTAAAGCAAACACCCCGACAATGGTATTTAAAATTTGATAGTTTCATGGCTGAACACAGTTATCATAGATGTCATTCTGATCATTGTGTATATTTTAAGAGATTGGATAATGGTAGTTGTATTATCCTATTGTGTATATGACATGCTTATTACTGGTTCTAACATGGAACACATAAATGATCTTAAACAACAGTTAGCTAGGTCATTTGCTATGAAGGATTTGGGTGTAGCTAAGAAAATTCTTGGTATGAGAATTACATAGGATGGGGAAAAAAGAACCTTGAATTTGTCCCAAAGTGAGTATATAAAGAAGGTGTTGAAAAGATTTAACATGTAGGATACAAAAGAAGTTAGTACACCTTTGGCTAGTCATTTCAAATTGACTAAGGAGATGTGCCCAAAGGCATAGGAAGAGGTTAATAAAATGTCTAACATCCCGTATTCATTAGTTGCTGGTAGTCCGATGTATGCAATGGTATGCACAAGGCCAGATATTGCACATGCAGTGGGAGTTGTGAGCAGGTTTATGATTAATCCGGGTATGGAACATTGGAATGCTATGAAATGGATTCTTCAATATTTGAAAGGAACTACTATGAAGGCATTATGTCTCAAAGGATCTAATGCTGCTCTGAGTGGATTTGTTGATTCTGATCTAGCGGGTGATATTGATTCACGAAGGAGTACTATAGGGTATGTTTTTACTATAAGGGGAACTGCAATCAGTTGGATTTCTAGGCTGCAAAAGGTTGTTGCACATTCAACCACTGAAGCTGAGTATGTTGCTGCTACAGAATCCAGCAAGGAGATGATTTGGTTACAATGTTTTCTGGAGGAATTGGGTTAGGCACAGGAGGATCACCCATTGTATACTGATAGCCAAAGTGCCATTCATCTTGCGAAGAACTCTTCTTTTCATTCAAGGACAAAGCACATTCATCTCAGGTACCACTTCATCTGGACTGTTTGGGAGGAGGGTTAGTTACGGATTGAGAAGATTCACACAAGTGAGAATCCTGTCGATATGTTCACGAAGGAAGTTCCATAGGAGAAGCTGATTTCTTCATTAGTTTCTGTTGGTCTTCTTGATTGATAATTGTGGAATTTATACCAGTCGAGTTCTAGTGTTTTATCCAGCGGATGTTGCATGTACAGTGGTGTCGTGTAGTATCAGTTTCCAAGTGGGAGGTTGTTGGGTGTGGAGCCTGATCAGTCTCCAATTGGGAGATTGTTAAAATGTGGTGACTGATCAGCAAAGTACTGTACACTCAGCACGTATCCTCTTTTTTGTTTTTCATTGATGAAAACCGACATTGTAATAAAACCCTAAAAAGAGTGACTTTGTTTGTTGCCCTAAAAATGCATGTTATAAGCGGCTAGGATGCTTAAGGCATTGTAAGGTTGATGTACTACTTTTCCCGGATAATAAGAAAGATTGGACGACTATGTATGGTGGACGTAACCATTCTGGGTGAACCACGTTAAATCTCTGTGTTATTTGTGTCCTATTTTATTTCTTTATCTTTTGTATTTAAATCTGCATATAATTGTTAGTTCATATTTGCTTCGGATTTGCTTGAAACCCTATCACTGTCTTCTTCTTCTCACCTTGTGGATTTGATCCTTTTCTAGACCCCTTCTTTGCTTTTCCTTTACCCGCTAGGGCAACATTCTCCTATTCTTCCTCACTTTTCTGACTCATATTGTTGGCTCTATTAACAAGGCTTAATCTAAGCTCCTCCTGATTGAAGTCACACCAAAGTTGATCCCAACTTGGTAAGGTGTCTCGTCCATTCACAACTTGAACAAAGACATCCCACTGCTTAGAAAACCCATTTAGGGCTATCCATACCAGCTCATCATCACTTGGTTTATCTCCAATAGCCACTAAGTCATCCTTGACAAGTCTGAGTCTGGTGAGGTAACTCGTCACATCTTCTCCCTTATTCATTTAGGTATTCTTTAGCTTTTCTCTGAGAATCAACTTCCAATTAGTGGTAGCATTCTAGTACAGATTCAGAATGGCATCTCACATCTTCTTTGCAGTATCTAACTCTACAATATGTGGAACTATATGGTCCTCGACACCATCAAGGATTATCCTCCTCGTCTTGGAATCCTCCTTCTTGTATGCTACAAGCTGTGTTGCATCTGAAGGTACAGTCACAACAGTGGTAACATGTTCCTTGATACCATTCTCTTCTAGCAATAAAGAAATTATGGCTTTCCAAACACCAAAATTAGAGGCTCCATCCAATCTGCCCTAATCTCTTAAACCAACTAAGGTCATCTCAAAGGTTAAAGAAAATAAAAATTCTAAAGAGGTTAAACTAGGTTTTATAAACCCTCAGTTTCCTTCACCTAGGGTAAATCTCTTCTACCCTTAACTTAGCTCGGATACCATGTGAAAAATCTATTACAATTACTGATTATTATCCTCCGATCTTTGATAGATTATTTGAGCAACAAATATTGGAAAATAACACAACTGTAATTTCACAAACTCATATAAATGCGCAACACAATGAACACAATATTTTTGGACAATTGTCCCTGGAAAAACCCCTAAGGGAAAACTAGTACTGATCTCCTAATCCTCTTGCTGAGATTCCACCGTGCTACTATCCCAACGCTATCATTGCGCCCTTGCTAACACTGCAAGACTACTTGCTAACACTGCAAGCTCTTCACACAATTCATTCATTCATTCATTGTTTTCCAAATGCCCCCTGACCCCCTTATATACTACTCTCATTGGAAAACCAACGGCCGAAATTAATTCTCAATCAATGGCTGAGATTAAAAACAACTAAATAACCCTAGCCAAATTGGTTGCTAGAAGTTTCTAAAAAAGGTCAAATAATTAATAAGAATTGTTTGAACTCTAACTACATTTGTTAGCAAACAATTATTTACTAATTATTTAGCAAATGGACAAACAGCTGTCCAAGCTAACAAACTAATACTCCCAAAACCAGTGGACATATGAAGTGGAATGGCTTCAATGGTTACCCACATTTGTCAAACTTGGGAATGGAAGCATCGGAAAATGGAAAATGCATATGATGCCATGCCATTCAGAAGTTTCAGGGGCACATGGTGGTGTGGACATAAATTTAATGAGAAACATGCAAGCTAATAAACATGGAACAACAAAGCATCAACCTGGTTTTCCTTCACGGGAAGCATCCAAGGATAAGAGAGTTGATGTCATTTCAGGCCCTGCAGACAATAATCGCAAATTATGTAGTCGTCATTTAATTGACTTTTTCTCAAGCAATGAGACAAATCCATCAAAAAAATAGAGGTTCTGTCAACGAGGAAAACCTACAAGTTTCTGCTCATGCCCCAAAAGAATTTCTTTCACAATTCTCCGAGGTTGACCAACAATTGGAGCCAAGAAGGCTGATCAAGTCTCATACATCTGCTATGAGTTGTGAGCAACAAACATCACCTTGGAGGCCATTACAAGAAATACAGTGCAGAACTCAGAGAAGAAGCTGTACTAAGGTAGTAATCATTTTACGTTTCTGTAGGACAAAAATTAGAATTTTGTAAATTTTATATATTGTTGGAAAGATTTTGAAAGTTCACAACCATATTTTTCATCACAATGAAGGTACATAAACAGGGTAGTGCTCTTGGGCGAGCTCTGGATCTTAAAAAAATTGTAGGATACAAAGAGCTCTTCCATGAGCTTGAGGTGATGTTCAATTTTGAAGGACAACTGGAGGATCCAAGCAAAGGCTGGCAACTTTTTTACACAGATGATGAGGGAGATATGATGCTTGTAGGAGATGATCCGTGGTAGTAAGTATCAATGTGCAATGTTCCGTCCCCCAAAAATAGCTTGCTTCTCAATGGGTGATTCTGTTATAACCTGGCTATGTTGTAATTATTTTCACTCTTTTTTTTTTTTTTTAATCAGGGAGTTTTGCAGCATTGTACGTAAGATTTATATATCTAGTCTTGCCACCACAGATACTCGACACAGTTAATGTTGACAACTGATGCTCACGACGAGTCTCATCACATGTGACTTTCATGCTGCTGCAAAACGAATCTACTTTGAGAGCCGTTCATAGTTTTACTCTTAGTTCCGTAGTTTTCAAATAGTTCATAGCATTGTTTAAGTACTAGTGCTGGCTGAATAATGCAAGAGCAAGCATAGTTTTCATTAGCCTATATTTAGTTTGCGAGAGTAGTAAACTTTCTTAGAAATTTTGTTTTTCTACTCCAGCAAATAAAACATGCTGTAGATGCTCCAGTAGCTACGATTTGTTTTTGATAGTAAACTGTTGTTTTGTCTTAGTCTTCGATCTATTTGCTGAGATGGAAGGATGCTGCAAACTCTGTTTATATTCAGCTTCTCTGTTTTTTCGATAAAGATTCAATAAAATTATTTTGAGACTTGCATCATTGAGTTTTCCGTTGAATGCTTATATTGAGAATTGGAATTTGCCGCAAACTTTATTATGTTTGAATTATTAATTCCTTGAAAATGAGTATGACTACTGGTGTATTGAAATGAGTATGACTATTTGGTGTATTAAAAAGATAACTTAAAAAAAAAAAGATGTGTGCAAGATTGTTGAATCAGGTTATGTAGAGTCAATTGATTAGAATATCCTCACAACCAATAATAAAACAGTCCAGAAGAAGAATGTTAAGCATTGTTTAAGATTCAAATAGCTATTGATAAGAGCTTATTTTGAAGAATTGCAAATGCAAAGACAATTGAAGGTCTATCTGGAAGAATCTAAGAGAAGTTTACCAAGGTAGTCCTCAGGTCAAAGTTGTCAAGCTATATACATTGAAGAGAGAATTCAAGAATTTGAAGATGCAAGAAGTTGGAAGTGTGAATCAATAGTGTCAAAGTAAAAGATGTGGTCAATAAGATGGCTATAGTTGGAGAAATTGTGAACAATGAGGTTTTGAGGAGAAAGGTGTTAAGGAATCTCGCCCAAAGGTGGAACTGTGTTTCTTTAATCATAGAAGAAAGGAAAATATTGTCTACCCTTTATTTTTATCACCTAGTTGGATATTTGATGTTTCGTAAAGAAAAGTTGAGAGATTCTTTTGGAAAAATTGATGTGAAAGATTTTTCCTCCAAATTACAAATTACAAAGAATGAACATGCCAAGAGTATCACAAAAAGCAATCAAGGCCAAGGTAATGGTCAAAATCAAAATCATTCAATAGGAAATAGAGGTGGATGTGGTCTAAGAGGAAGAGGTGAATATCCAATGTTACCATTGTAACAAGTATGGACACTTTCAAAGAGATTGTAGATTAAATGAAGATAAAAGTGTTTATTATGCTCAAGAAGGTGATGAGAATCATCCAAATCATTTATTTTTATCTTATGCCAAAGCTGAAAATACTAGTAAAGATGTTTTCTATTTAGATTCTGATTGTCTAATCATATGTCAAGAAATGAGAAGTTGTTTTCTGCAATGGATGAAAGTGTGAAATCTATAATCCAATTTGGTGATAAAAAACAATTGGAAGTTGTTGAAAAAGAAGCTATAAAAGTCCATACAAAAGAAGGTATGAAGACTTTTAAAGAAATTTATAAACTAGTCAAAGAATAATTTGTTAAGTGTTGGGTGATTGTGCAAGAAGAATTGTAAAGTTTTTTTTCAAAATAAAAAATGTACAATCTATGATAAGATATATGGCAATATGGTGGTTATATTTGTACCTTTGATAAATAGTATGATGTTCCCATTAAGGTTTGTTGAATACAACAACCAAATTGCCAATATGACATATGAGGATACAAGTTGGTTGTGGCATCTAAGGTACGAGAATTTAAATTTTTATGATTTGAACATTCTAACATATACACAAACTATCTATGGTACGAGAAGTGCAGAATTATGGGGTAATGAAGTTTCTTACTAAAAAACATGTGGTAGGTTTGGATGATAGTATTTTGTATGTGTGCCAGAGGAGTATTGAATGGACAAATTCTCTTATAAAACAGGCTTATGAGGACTTCGTGAAATTAATAAATCAACTCGCAGAGTTAGTCACTTCCACGAGAAATGAACTCGTATGCATTTGGATAGAATGTCTGAAAGATGATGGATGGTGGTTCACAGAATGTCTGAAAGATTATAATGTATGAAATTATTTAGCCAATAAATCGTCCACATAATCTTTCATTATTGTGTGCATCATATTGTGAAAGACGGTGGTTATAGCTCTTTGATATGTTGCCCCTGCATTCTTCAGACCAAAAGGCATCACATTCCAATAGTATGTTCCTCATGGGCATGTGAAAGCAAGTTTATGCTGATCCTCTAGAGCAATCTCAATTTGGTTGTACCCTAAAAATGTTGGGAAAAATGGTGTCTCAACCTTGCATTTATGCGAGGTTACTATTTATAGTAAGTTTTCATTTGAGCATGAAATGGTGTGAAACTCTCCTTGAAGCTTCTGGTTGGCTAGATAAGCATTCCGGTAAAGTTGCGTCGCAAGGTCACAGCTAGTTTTGAAGATATTAAAGTTTTCATCTTGGAGGGGTGCAATAAAATATTTAAACTTAATTTTGGGGACTTTAGAGGCTCCGAAACACCCTGAAAAGTGGCCTTAACTGGCGAAGCAGGTTACGAGGTGATAGAGCACTTCGCGAGCTTTCCAACGCTTCAAACGGTTCGTCAATCGGACACCCGGTTCTCAAGTTATGGCCTCTGGAAGTTTGTACTCCTGAAATAGGAAAAATAATTTGTATCGGATACATAAATGAGTTGTAAAAGGGAGTGACACATGTTGATGTGTGCTTTAACATGTCATAGGGCATCTAGAAGGGAGATAAGGTCGGCTACACCTTATTGGGTGGTTTTAGCCCATGGTTTTGTAATACCGTTTGACGGTTTCTTGTATTGTATCTCCTATTTATGAGGTGTGTGAGATAGAGGTTGTGTGTAAGAGTCTTATGGCTATTGAGTTGCCTCTAAATCTCTGATTAGTGGTACTCCTGCGAAGAGCTTGCTCTGCAAGTATGTTGTAATCTATTTTTGATTGCTGAATAAAATATTGAGCTGCTTTTGGAGGGTGGGGTTTTTCTCCCGAAAGGGTTTTCCCCACGTAAATCACTGTGTTGTGGTATGAATGCTATTATATCTATTTCTATTTTCTGTAACTGTTGTAATGATCTGAAAATGTTTTGCATTACCCTCCTCTCAAGGTTAGTGTAGGAAGTTGTTTCCGCTACTTAACTTCCTTACAAGTGGTATCAGAGCCTGATCACCTTTGGTTTCAATTGTGGGCAGTTGGATTTTTTGAACTAATCTAGATTTGAGTGGGAGCTTGTGCAGAAGACACTTTTTGATCTTGTTGCAGGAATATTCAAATGGTGAGTTCGTCAGGGAGAATAGAGGTGGAGAAATTTAATGGAAGTAATTTTGAGATGTGGAAGCTGAAGATGGAAGATCTGCTAATAGATCGAGATCTTTGGGATGCTGTTGATGCGAATGTCCAAAGGCCCTCAGATCCTACTGCAGCAGCTCAGTATGATGTTATGGACCGAAAAGCCAAGGGTCTAATCAGACTGTGCGTGGCAGACTCTGTTCTAATCAATGTCCATGAAGAAAACTCTGCAAAGAAGCTATGGACTAAGCTTGGTGAGATGTATCAAGTGAAATCTTTATTAAATCAAATTTTCTTAAGACAGAAATTGTATTCCTTGAAGATGGAAGAGGGTGGATGAATTGTAGACCACCTGGAAGCATTCAATATGTTGGTGGCTCAATTAGTATCCGTCGGTGTTAAGATGGACGAGGAGGAGAAATGTCAGATCTTGCTTTGTTCTTTGCCTGATTCGTGGGATTCTCTTGTTATGGCTATCGGTAGTACTTTTGTTGTTTTGAAATCTGAAGACGTGGTGGGTGCCCTACTCGGTGAAGAGATGCGAAGGAAGGTATCCATCAGTTCAAAGGAAGCCCTAACCGTTCGTGGAAGACCTAAAGAGAAAGGCAAGAAGAATGAGAAGCGCGACAAGTCCAAATCCAAAGGGAGATCGAAATCTCCTGGAAAGTCCAAAGTCATTTGCTGGAATTGCGGTAAACTGGGTCACATCCGTAAGGACTACAAAGAAGAAAAGAAGAAGAAGAAAAAGAAAAAGTTCGATTCTGATTCTGAGTCCGACAAGGAAGATGGCGATGCATTTATTGCAGCTTTGGCGACTCATGCAGGTAATGATGCCTGGCTAATTGACTCAGGTGCATCTTTTCATATGACTTCCAATAGAGATTGGTTTTCTGAATATGAAGGATTTAATGGAGGTAAGGTGTACTTGGGTGATGATTCACATCTAGACATTGTTGGTCGAGGTAAAGTTAGAATCAGGTTTTCTGATGGTAGAATAAAAAGGATTAATGGTGTGCTGCATATCCCTGGATTAAAACGAAACTTGTTATCTATGAGCAAACTGATAGATGCAGGTGTGCAGGTAGTCTTTTCTGAAGCAGGATGTAAGATGATCAAGGGTGCTATGGTAGTTGCTAGAGGTGTCAGGTTTGGCACTTTGTATAAGCTTGAAGTATACACTGTTGAATGTAATAGCACTTCTGTAAAAAGCAAATCTGCGGATACTTCACTGGAAGATTTGAAGGTTTCACCTTCAGCAGATGGAAATGGTTTTTGGGTACCTAAGGGTGCTCTTTCGTCTGAAGCAAAGTTACCTGTAGAGAAGACTATGTTATGGCACCAGAGACTTGGCCACATTGGAGAAAAGGGTCTAATGACCTTGAAAAATAAAAACCTTGTTGAAGGTTTGAATGACTGTAACCTTGACTTTGATTTCTGTGAGCATTGCATTTATGGAAAACAAAACCACATTCAGTTTTACTCGAGTTCTCATAAAACTTGTGGTGTTTTGGATCTTATCCATTCTGATGTGTATGGTCCAGTAGATGTCTCTTCGATTGGAAAATCCACATATTATGTTTCATTTATTGATGATTTTAGTACAAGGACATGGGTTTATTTTCTAAAGAGTAAATCTGAAGTTTTTAGTCATTTTAAAGAATTTAAAGCAATGGTTGAGTTGCAGACTGGAAAGAAAATAAAATGTTTGAGAACTGATAATGGCGGTGAGTTTTGGTCTAATGATTTTGATAGATTCTGTAAAGACTGTGGAATTAACAGGCAGAAGACAACTCCGTATTCTCCACAGTAGAATGGAGTTGCAGAAAGAATGAACAGGACACTGATGGAGAAGGCTAGGAGTATGTTGAGTGGTGCTGGTCTCGAACAAAAGTTTTGGGCTGAAGCTGTTGCCACTGCTTGCTACCTGATTAACAGGTCTCCTACATCAGCTCTTGTTGATAAAACGCCTATGGAAGCATGGTCAGGTCACAAGCCTTCATTGAGACATCTTAGAGTTTTTGGTTGCGAGGCATATGCACATGTGCCAAAGGAGAAGCGAACAAAGTTGGAGAACAAGGCTGTGAAATGTATCTTCATCGGGTATAGTTATGGTGTGAAAGGATACAAGCTTTGGGACCCTGTTGCACAAAAGGTAATTCACAGTAGAAGTGTTATTTTTAGAGAAATTAAGTCTCCTTCTATTACATTGCAGCCAGAACAGACTAAAAAAGAAGATGTGATTCAACTTCCTTCTACACCTGAAAGAGTTGAATCGAGACCCCTAGATAGGCAAGAATTTGAGGAGAGCTCGTCTAGCTCTGAATCTTCAGAAGAGGAGGAAGAACCTCCAACTCAGCTTGTTCGAAGGTCTACAAGACATAGACAACCACCTGAAAGGTATTCACCTGATGATTGGAGATGTATTTTTGCTCTGAATACTAGTGTGGATGAACCGAAATCTGTAGAAGAGGCATTAGGTATGAATGATGCAGAATACTGAAAGATTGCTATGGAGGAAGAAATGGCAGCTTTGAAAAAGAATGATACATGGGATCTTGTACCATTGCCTGAAGGACGAAAACCTGTTGGTTGTAAATGGGTGTTCAAGAAAAAGATTGGTTCAGATGGAAGCATTGAGAAGTATAAAGCAAGGTTGGTTTCAAAAGGCTACTCTCAGGTTGAGGGTGTTGATTACGGTGAAATATTTTCTCCTGTTGCAAAAATGACATCCATTAGATTTTTGCTTTCTATTGTTGCTGCTTATGATTTAGAGGTTGAGCAAATGGATGTGAAAACTGCTTTCCTTCATGGTGATTTGGAGGAAGATATTTATATGACACAGCCGGAGCACTATGTGGTGAAAGGCAAAAGTAATTTGGTTTGTAAATTGAAGAAATCTTTGTATGGCCTCAAACAAAGTCCTAGGATGTGGTACCAAAAATTTGATACATATGTGTTGAGTATGTGTTGAGGGTGAACAGAAAGCTATGGCTAGGCCAGAGTAAGTATGTGAATTCAGTGTTACAGAGGTTCAACATGCAGAATTGTAGACCATTGAGTGTTCCTTTTACAGTTGGAATGAAACTATCTATTTCAGATTGTCCTACATCCCCATTGGAGATGGAAGACATGAGCAGAGTGCCTTACCAAAGTGCGGTTGGAAGCTTGATGTATGCTATGGTTTGTACTAGACCAGACATTGCCCAAGCAGTGGGAGTACTTTCTAGATATATGTCTAATCCTGGTAGAGTTCATTGGGATGCAGTCAAAAGAGTCTTCAGATATTTGAAGGGTACTTCAGAGTATTCTTTGTGTTATCATGGTAATTCAGTTGGAGACATGACTTCCCTTGATATCCATGGTTATGTGGATTCAGATTGGGCAGGTGATATTGATAGCAGAAGATCCACCAGTGCTTATGTGTTTACTTTGTTTGGTGGTGCAATTAGTTGGATGAGTAAGCGATAGGCTGTGGTTGCTTTATCCACTACTGAAGCAGAGTATATGGCAGCTACTCATGCTTTTAAAGAGGCCATTTGGCTTAAGATACTATGTTCGGATATTGGAATAAAACAAGGTACAGTGACATTTTACTGTGACAGTCAGAGTGCAATTAGCCTAGCTAAGAACCCGACATTTCATGCCCGGACCAAACATATTGATGTTCAGTATCATTTTGTTAGAGATATGGTCGAAGATGGTAGGGTGAAGCTAGTTAAGGTGGAAACTTTGATGAATGTTGCAGATGCTTTAACTAAGGCTGTGAGCACAGAGAAGTTCAGATGGTGTTCAGAGTCTATGGGCCTTATGGCCCCTAGCAATTGATTCATTGTGTTGACATTCCCTTCCGCTTTTGCAAGGTGTTCGACAAGTGGGAGATTTGTTGGGAAAAATGGTGTCTCAACCTTGCATTTATGCGAGGTTACTATTTATAGTAAGTTTTCATTTGAGCATGAAATGGTGTGAAACTCTCCCTGAAGCTTCTGGTTGGCTAGATAAGTATTCCGGTAAAGTTGCATCGCAAGGTCACAGCTAGTTTTGAAGATATTAAAGTTTTCGTCTTGGAGGGGTGCAATAAAATATTTAAACTTAATTTTGGGGACTTTAGAGGCTCCAAAACGCCCTGAAAAGTGGCCATAACCGGCAAAGCAGGTTACGAGGTGATAGAGCACTTCGCGAGCTTTCCGGCGCTTTAAACGGTTCGTCAATCGGACACCCGGTTCTCAAGTTATGGCCTCCGGAAGTTTGTACTCCTGAAATAGGAAAAATAATTTGTATCGGATAAATAAATGAGCTGTAAAAGGGAGCGACACATGTTGATGTGTGCTTTAACATGTCATAGGGCATCTAGAAGGGAGATAAGGTCGGCTACACCTTATTGGGTGGTTTTAGCCCATGGTTTTGTAATACCGTTTGACGGTTTCTTGTATTGTATCTCCTATTTATGAGGTGTGTGAGATAGAGGTTGTGTGTAAGAGTCTTATGGCTATTGAGTTGCCTCTAAATCTCTGATTAGTGGTACTCCTACGAAGAGCTTTCTCTGCAAGTATGTTGTAATCTATTTTTGATTGCTGAATAAAATATTGAGCTGCTTTTGGAGGGTGGGGTTTTTCTCCCGAAAGGGTTTTCCCCACGTAAATCATTGTGTTGTGGTATGAATGCTATTATATCTATTTCTATTTTCTGTAACTGTTGTAATGATCTGAAAACGTTTTGCATTACCCTCCTCTCAAGGTTAGTGTAGGAAGTTGTTTCCGCTACTTAACTTCCTTAGAAAAAAGCCATCTATAAGAGAAAGCATGGCATGTCTTATTGTTAGGTCCACAATATTGTTGATTTTTGGGAGGGGGAAGTCATCCTTAGGACATGCCTTGTTTAAATCTCTGAAATTTGTATAGATATAGATTCCCCCTTTAGGTTTACCTAAGGTACTATATTGGAGATCCACTCTGCATAATCAATTTGTCTGATGAAACCAACATCCAAGAGCTTCTTAAGTTCTTCTTTGACTACGAAAACAATCTGGGGTGCATCTTTCAAAGGTTTTGTTTGATAGGTTTAGCTCCTTCTGCTACAGTGAGGTGATGCATGACCAAATCTGGATTGAGGTTGGGCATGTCTACATAGGACCATGCAAAGTTGATTTGACACTTCTAGAACAATTCAACAAAATTTGGTTGTTCCTCTGGAGTTAAGAGAGATGCCAAATGTATTTGTTGAGGATTCTCAGTGGTCCCCACATTGAATTATTTTGTTTCCTCTATTAAGATAGTCGATCTCACCTAATTTTTACTAAAGGGGAGGATGTCAAACCTTTCATCCTCAAGCACCTCAGAGAGGTTTTCACCTTTGGATACAGTCTTTGTTTTGACTTTTTTTTGGATCAACAAGTGCCACTATGTGGTTTTCACTAGAAGATCCATGTTTTTTTATGATACTTTTGTAGTTGAAAAGTTTGGCATCTGCTCCAAAGTACATTGTGTTCTTAAGTTCGATGGAAAATCCAGTTTTGTGATTTCTGTTTGGTATGTTATCCTATAATTCTAAAAAGTCTATGATTGCCTCATCATTTTGGAAGTGGTCAAGGCATGGGGGATTTAGTTGATTCCATTTGATGAGTTTAGGATGGATAATGAGCATTACCTCATCAATCAAGTTAAGTTCATGGGAATCATTAGTGATGGTTAATACAATGGCATGAATTTTCTCTATGGTACTCTCCCTGTTAGGTTCACATGTAGGATTTGATGTAGGGCCTATGGAAGGTGATTCTACCTCAGGAACCCAAAAGATTTTAGTCCATGCCTCTCCATAAACAAGTATATCTTTGCGAGGTGGAGGGGGTGATGTGTCTTCCTCATCTAAAGTATTGAGATGTACTGAATCAAATTCCCACTCATGTGAGTCAGTCTCTGAATCCCTTTCGAGCATCCGATTACTGTACCAGGTTGGGATGTCTTTTGAGTGGAATATAGCATTAGTGACCGAATTATGTACTTCTATAGGTGGAATTGTTGGTACTACGGGTACCATTGATGCTGCTGGGGGTACTGATACTACTAATGGTGTGATCGGTTCTGTTGTTGGGATTATTGGTGCTACAGGTAGGATTATTGGTTCTGTTGGTGGGTTTATTGGTGTTGTTGGTACTTTAGGTGGGATCATTAGTTCTTTTGATGTCGTATGAATTATTGATGGGATTATCAGTTTTTTTGGTGCAGTTGATGTTACTGATGGGATTGTGGGTGCTGCAAATATGAAGAATTGATTTGATATGAACAGTTGATATGAGATTGATGTTGTGAGACTAATATGAAATTGATATAGAGATTTGATATGATAATGCCTCCCTCAAGATATCGTTCATGCACTAAAGACATGAATGATCTCTCGAAAGAAGAAGAAATCTATTTGAAAGATAGAAGAGTGAATAGTTGATGACATGCATGGGTTTGACAAGAATGATTAGATTGATATTAAGTTTGGTTTCAGGAATGATATTGCATATATAAGACAAAGATGATCAAAGCATCTAGTTTTACGAAAGATACATCCTATATAAGACTTGATCAAAATGTCTCGTTTTAGGAAAGATATATCCTGTATAAGACATGGTATAATGGATCAGATGAAAAGGATGGATAGAATTAATAAGATTGGGATCGAGTCTGGTTTCAGGAATGACCCATCCTGTATAAGACAAAGATGATCATAGCGTCTAGTTTCAGGAACGATATATCATGTATAAGACTTGATCAAACATCTGGTTTTAGGAAAGATACATCCTGTATAAGAAAAAGATGATCAAAGCATCTGGTTTCAAGAATGATATATCATGTATAAGACTTGATCAAATGTTTGGTTTCGGGAAAGATAAATCTTGTGTAAGACATGATATAATGGATCAGATGAAAGGATGGATAGAATTGATAAGACTGGGATCAAGTCTAGTTTCAGGAATCACACCTCCTGTATAAGACATGATAGACAAGATTTGGAAGAATGATGAAGATATGAAAGTGAAGAAAGATTCCATGATGATGTGATAGATATGCATGTGATGGATGCAAGATGAATGTGACTAGATGATGATGATGATGATGAGATGTTTATTGAAAATAAGATGTTTGATATGAGATGTAAGAATGTCATATTGATAAAGATAAGGCTAACTAGAAAAAAATCCACTAGTCATACTGATCTATGTCATTGTTTTGTTTTGTTCGATGATTGATAAAAAAAATGTCTAGTTTCAAAGAGAGAGTACCCCATATGATACCGATCTATCTGGTTTTGAGTGTACCTATCCTTGTATAGGACATGTTGATGTTGATGTCAATAGATGGATTGATTATCAAGACTCGGTGATTGATAGGAATGTTTGGTTTCAAAGAGTGAGTACCCCATATAAGACCGATCTATCTGGTTTCGAGTGTACTTATCTCTTTATAAGACATGTTGATGTGGATGTTGATTTTGAGTAATGAATTCATTAAGAAGACATGGGATTAGTTTGATCACAAATTTTGAGAGTCTTCTTGTTGTTCAATTGATGGATGAGAAATGCGTTAGTGCTTTGATTTTTAATTTTTATTTGATTTTGACGATTTTTCTAATTTTTTAGTTTGTGGATATTTAAATTTTTGGATCTTTTTAGATTAGAAGAAAGATGTGTTTGGTTGCCCCTATTTATAGTTTCCTCTTCCACCATCATGATGGCTATGTTGCTCAAATGCTTGTCGTATTTGTGTTGTATCTAAGTTAGAGGGTAGTTTGGCACCCTCTTGAGCAAGTTTTAAGAAATGAGTATCTGCATTGTTTCTAAGGATCTCATCAAAGAGGCTATTGAATTTGGGGTTATGTTGTGCTCTTTCTATATTGTCAATAGTTGGAGTGTTTGGATCCTTTGAATTAGTGCCTCCTCCAATAGCCTCATGAGAATCTTTGAGGTTTTCTTCCTCCTCTTCAATTTCTGGTTGTCGGCTTCTCATTGATTTTGTGTGAGCCATGCTTTTTATGTTTGTGAAAATGATTTATGAGGTGTTAATGAAATGTTTGATGGAAGACAAGTTTTATGAAATGTAAATGTTGGATGATAAATATCTAACACTGAAGGTTGGATGTCCACAGAATTCTTTGTGAATTTCTCTTGTGTGTTTTCAACAATTTTTAATGTGATAAGGTATAGCAAGGTTTGAGATATGTTACAAACCAAGCTACCTAGCAATGAGAGGATGCACTCATAAACTAGTTTTAACCTACATATAAATGAATCTTAGGATGATTGAGCCTAGATGTAGAGACACTCTAAAAAGTGATTTGTTGTTTTGATTTAGCAATATCTAAAAAGTACTAAGGACAAGATTTTTTTTTGTGTTTTGGGAGTTAGATGGATTGTGATGTGTTGAATGTGAAAGTGGAAATGGGTAGGATGTATGTCTCAATAGAACCTTTTTGTGATAAAGGGGTTTTATATTTCTTCCTCTCTTTTAGGTGTTGGTGGTTCCCCTAGAGCTTTGTTGTACGTAATAAAGATTTAAGGAAAGAAAGTATGGTTGATCTTGCCCACTTTTTTTTGTGATAATTAAAAGCTCTATACTGTGTAAAATCTCTATTTCTCAAAGGCTCTTCATCAAATTTGTTGGATTTACCTTGAAGGTACAAATGTATATGATGTAAGAATACCCTATGTGAGAGAAAAATTTGTCAATTGATATAAAAAAACTTCTTTCTTTTGATAAGAGCTCGTGAATAAAGTTGCCTCTTCTTCAATTTGGTCTTTTGATGAAGAGTTTGTTTTCTCATGATGTGAGTGATGGTCATACAAATTGATATTTTGTTTCACTTGTTGAGGTAGTTTTGTTTGTCAATGTTTGATGTGCATTTGTTGGATGAATTCTTGGTTTGAATTTTTTTGAAATTATGTGACAAGAAAACACAGCAAGCGTACAAGCACAATAATGTTGCCCTTTTTCAATAAAAGGAAAAAATAGGTGTGGGTGTAGATCAACCCAATCATGAACTTTGACCCTTTGACTAAATGTATTTTAATGTTTCCAAAGCTTGAATTCGGCTCAAAATGTTACTGGTTTGACACAAGATGAAGACAAATCAAAAACTGTTTATTCCTAAGGTCATTGGCTTGTTGTGATATTTTCAGCCCACATCTTGATATTTATTCGATTTTGGTACTACATACCTTATGAATCCTGTCGCGGCAGGTAAGGATGTGATATACTAAGTCTTTCACAAGCATAATAGATAGATGATCCCTATGATGGGGGAGTCACCACTTTTATCAAGCTACAAGTAGCCTTTCAAAAAGCCTTGTTTCTACTCAAGAAAATATGTATGGTGAGTGTATCTTGGGAGAAAAACCATCTATGCTTGTGCACTGAACTTTTCACAAATATCCTCAATCAATAGAATGGGTGGGCTTCTATAATAAAAAGGTGTCTAGTAATGTTCAATGTTTTTGGATGTAAGTTCATTCTACAGTGACTCACTTAAGAACCTTGGAACTTGTGGTGGGGCCCATATGTCCTTTCAAAAAGTTACACTATAGGAACAACTACACCCAAGGCTATAACTTTCGCTCTCACCTAATTTCTATAGAAGCTCGAAGGATTTATCGGGCAAGGTCGTTCCCAGGAGTGATGTGTCTCTTTGCAGGCCTCTGTTAAATTATTTTTTTTAGCGTTACTAACACTTTTCTCTTGCACCTAGGAAGTACAAGAGCCAAGGGAGAGGATAGTGTGTGTTAGAAATGGAACAACTCTACAAACTTTTGCACAAGTGTGCCGAACATTGAAAACACTTATTCTTTTTAATTGATTTATTGCAATGTGATCTAGATGCTATTTGGAGATTTTCTCCAACAACCATGGTGTTCTTTTTAACTCGTCAAAGCAATATGTTGTCAAACTAGGAAAATGAAAATCCTGGTAAACCAAATTGAAGCACGTTTGCTTAAGGGAAATCATTTTGTAAACCAAAATGGATGAATTGTTTGTTCTTTTGAACTTGCAAAATGAAAAATTGATTGTGAATTTTATCCTTGCAAGAAATGAAATATTTGCCCCTAACTTGCAAGGAAACAAAGTTGTTTGTTTGATTTTGTGGTTCTTTTTAACTTTGCAAAATGAAATTCTTTTTAAGCCCAAATTAAATTTTTTTCTGATTTTAGTCCCAAAGAGAAAAGGGAAGTTTGTTTTAAGCCAAAAAGGAAAGTGAATTCTTTTTTAAAATCTAACCTTAAAAATAAAGCTAGAAAGCAAAAGAAATGAAAATCCCTAATTTTTAACTCCTTAAATCCTACAAAACAAAAGGTTGGCCAAACCTACACATGAAAAGCAAATTAGTTAGTGAAATGAAGGTTCTGGTGGGCTTCTACAAGCCTAAAATTTTGATTTTATGGTTACATAATATTTTTTTCCAACTCTCTGTTACAAAAATGCTACTCTATGTAAACACATTAGGGCTACTTTACTACAAACGCACTGAAAGATTGACAAAAGCGCTAAAAGAGCAACAAAAGAGCTACAAGATGTACAAAAGTACTAATAAAAAATGTCAAACAAAATGAAAATTTTGTCAGACAGAGAGCGTAAAAGCGCTAAAAGAGTTACAATAGCGCTATTTCATGAACAATCAAGCTATAACCCGAACAAAAGTGCTAATTCTCTAGCATAAGTGCTAAATCTTAGACAAAAGCACTAAATCTCTTGCTGTCAATAGCACTAAACCGTGACCTGTGTATGGAAATTTTAGAAAATCACAAGAAAGAGGTTAGTTGGAGATCAGAAGGTTGTGTGTTCAATTCACGTCGGGTTCAACAAATGATGCGTTGCTAAAAGGATGTTTGAAACACAAGATTCAAATGTTAATCTTGTTAGTATCAATCATAAACGAAATAGAAATGAAACTACAACCCTAAGCATGCATATCAAGAGAGATATCAAGAAGATAGTGGAAAGCACACAAAAATGAAGGAAGGAAACAAAACAATCCAAGATGCCCTCCAACATGCTCATAGTTTCTCCTCCCTTGTTCCTCTCCTCTCCAAGTTCTACATGAGTGTAGCTCTCAGCAACTTTTTGCACTATTATGGATGTCTTATGGAGGTTCAAGATTATGAAAATGAAGATAAAGATTATGCAAATGCAAACAAGCTAAATTTGAGAAATTACTTATATAATCTAAGTTAATTTTATCCAAAATAACAAAGAAAACTGCTTCTAAATTCTCTCTAAAATTCCCTATAAGTTAGATGCATACAAGATTTATGGATGTGGATTATGAAGGAATGGGCTGTATTTATAGAAAAAATAGAGTAATGGATGGCCAAGATTGACTAATCTTAGCAAGGATGAGGATTGATGGGTTTGTGATGGATGTGAGGGCTTTCAACCCAATACCATGATGACAAATGTCAACATGAGATGGCTTGAGAGGAGAGGGAAGAAGCATTAGATGCTTAAGATGGGGTTAAGGAGATATGCATTGGTGATTCTTATTCTCATGATTACAAAGTAATGAGTAGATCTTAGTTGCATTGAATGTTATGATTTCATGATGTAGATATGTTATTGTGTTATTACTTGTAAGTAGTGATGTTAAGATACCCTAGGGAAAGAATGGTTGGATATTTACACATGGTTATGGTTAAGTTGATATTTCCATTTTCCTTAAACGTTACATTTAGCTATGGTCACGCTCATGATGTTTTATGTATTCTTGTAAGATAGTAAATGATGTATTTGATATGTATATGATAGTTGATCTTAGTTGCATATGTTGTATTAGTAGATGTTTAATTTTTTTTTAATCTCTATTCTTAGTTAGTTTAGTTGTATTTCGGTGGGCATTACAGGCTCTAAGGAGGATCTAGAGAGATGGAAACACCAATATTTTGGTTTCCCCCCCCTTGTGCTAGGGTATGTCTATGAGAAGAAGATGGGGCCATGTTTCTCTTCAATGCTTTCTCTCTTAGAGAGATTATTGATAGGAGTATTAGCACTTTCTTCATTCCCATTAGATACCCTAGGAGAGGTACAAGTATTATATTTTCCATTATCATCTCTAGGATTGGGATCTACAAAAGATTTTAGCTAACCTATGTATGAAATGCATTTTCCCAAAAACGTCACCATAACACAACATACATGATACATGAAAGCTTTGAGATCTATTTGATGAAAAGGAAGCAACTTAGAAATTATTAAAATGAAATATGTATGAGTGCTATGGTGAATAGAAGTAACATGAAGTGAAAGAAGCCATTATCCAACACATGATTATAATAAACGTACATAAAAACCAATATAATCATATGTCAAATAGCAAATGAATCAAATCCATTAATTGCCATGATGAATATTTAAATTTAGATCCAAGCAAATTAATGAAATAAATTAAGGTTTTGTAAATAAAACCTCTTAATTTATGTAAATTGATTTTGCTTTTTTTCTCAAATTTAAATTTTGAAAAATGTGAAATGAAAATTTGAAATTTGACTTCTTGAAAAATGTGAAATGAAAATTTGAAATTTAAACAACCCACAAGCTCAGTTTAAAAAAAAAATTAAAATTAGGGTTTTGAAAACTAAGCACTTATTGTTAAAATATGAAATTTAAATTAAAATTGCAAGTAAAAATTTTAATTTTAAAATTGAAAGAAACTCAGATCTCAAATAATTTATCCAAATTAAGCAATTCACAAGCTCAATTTTGAAATTAAAAATTAGGGTTTTAGTGAAATTAACCTCTAAATTTTTAAAATTTGCAAGGAAATAAAACTTGTACATGAAAAATTGAATTTTAAATTGCATACACTCAAATTTGAGTATAAAAATCAGAATTACTAGTGTAAGGAGTTGGGTTCACCAAAATGTAATGGTGAAAAAATAATGTTTCCATCATTTGAGAGATGAAGATTGCTAATTTACCATTACATTCAAAAGAGGGATGAATCTAGTAGATCTCATCCCAAATTAACAGGAATAAGGACTGATTACTAGGTGGATTCAAGGTTGTGTGTGAATTAATTACCCTCTTTTGTGAGTTGAAATGCTGGATTACTAGAAAATGGTGAAAATTGAAGGTAAAATTGAGAAAACAGTTAGCTACATATGCAGGATTTTTGCACACACCTGGATCTAAGCAATATAAGATAATTTGGACCCAATCCCTGAAAATATCCAAAAATATTAGCGAGGAGGTGGGTGCCTTGGTCCTCCAACTTTTTCACACACTGAAAAGAGTTGATCCATCTCTACAAATAATGCTTATTCTGAAGATTGCAGCTCCATACCTATTTCTTGCACACAGAAAGAAGGGAAAATGGGTTGGGAATAGGGGTTTTCCCAATTCAAACCCCAATTTAGGAAATAATCTTCAATGAAATATTGCAAATACTTGAAATAAATGATGGAAAGGTATACCTCAGATCTACAATGGCTAATAATGATGCCTTGCTTCTTGAATTTAATCAAATATGTTGTATGAAATGGCATGGACATGAAAAAACCCTAATCACACACACATGCTTGCAAATCAATGATGTAATGTTGCTCCATAATTGATGAATGAAGAATATTCAGCCTTGAAGACCTCTAGATATGCTTGATGATAGTTTCCTTAATGGTTGATTTCTTATGCTCTAATTTCACCACCTTATGAATGTATTGTACGTCAAAATGAAAAGGTAAGACCTCCTTATATACTTTCTTGTCATCAATTTTATTAATTTTCTGACATAGGTTGACATGAATTGAGGTTTCCTATTCAATTTTGAGATAGGGCCCAAATTAGGGAGGACCAAGGCACTACTCCTTGGTCCAAGTGAGGACTAAGGCGTTGCTCCTTGCTTTGAGTGAGGACCAAGGAACTGCTCCCTTGTGCTACCCCATATTTGGACCAGGGTTAAAGATGACAATCAGGTAGAATGTGATATAAATGCCATTATTGCATGATACAAGCATAAATGAGTCCTAGTTAGGCATAGGGATGAGAAACACCAAGGTGAGGGCCCCAAATGTGGTCAAAATTGCAAAGGGTTTAATTTTAGGATGCTACACAACCTTTGTCATACTTTAATACATAAAATCAAGTAAAGAACTTTTGTTACCTATTGTATCCAAATGTTTTTAGTGATCCTCTTGTTGAGACATATCCAATGCATTCATTATATGAGACATTTCTCAAAAGTTGAACTTGTGAAAATAAATATTAGTGACATGCTTGAAGTTTTCAAATTTACAATAATGGTAGAAATAATGGTATAATTTGTAATAATTTAAGTCACAATACTTTCCATATCATTGATTTCTTCAAGATGGCTTTTGGACAACACCACTTTACATGCCAAGTTTGCCCATAAAATGTAGCGCATAAGAGAAAATGCAAGTATACCAAAAAAAGTTAGAATCATATAGATCTTAATGTACACCCTTTATCATACTTTAAGTTATAAAAATAAGTAAAGAACAATTAATAAAGAAATGGTCTTTTGACTAGAATACGAAAACCATGCAAATAGGAAACAAATGACTTAATATGGAAGTGTCTATAACATGTGTTTGCACAAGGAATTGAGATGTAAATAGCCCTAAAAAATGTCATATTGAACCATAATTCATGACAATTTAATGGTTGCTTGTAAAAATATTCACAACACAACCCATTTAAAATTAAAATTAAATGTTACCTGCCAAGCACTTAGAATTTATTAACAAATACAAATGCAAAACGCAATGAACCAAAACTCTATTAATGCACACATTCAGTTGAAGGGATATACCATAGAACCTTTATATTCAACTCCAAAATAACATAGTTTAATGGTTGTGTCAAAAAAATACTCAAATCAAACAGAAAATAAATTGTGTAAAACCCTAAATAACAAATACATACTTATTTTCTTCCTATGATAACTTTCCAATTCTTGTTCACGATGTCTTCATTCTATTTTAGGTGAATACTTTTGCATAGTCTTATTTACCCATGTCCTTTTATTTCCCATCTCCTTCCTTTCAAAATTCCACACCAACAAAATTTACTTCAAAATGCCTTCTTTGTGAAAAATGCAAATTATCCTTTGAATTTGATATGTAAAAAATGAAAAAACAATATCTATATTGTATGAAATCATTCATAGCCAATTTTTTTTTTCAAATTGGCCAACAGGGGTTTCTATCGAATGTGAATGCAAAGAGGAGAAAAGTCATTCTTGCATTTGATTAAAGGTACTCTCAAATTGTGATCTTTCTAAGGCCAATTCTTAAATTGTCAGTATCCTTGATGAGTCTTAGTCTGGTTTCAAAATTTGTCTGTTTATTCCTAACATAGGGGACCCTATCAAAGCCTTTTCTAGTATTCTAGAAAAACTTATTCAGAAAGAGGATGTCCATTGTTACATTCATGTTTCTATAGATGAGTATGATCACAACAAAATCAGTGACTTTAAAAGAATTCATCTAGTTGATAGTTTGTAGAGGTTTGAACTTGATTATGCTAGTCTAGGGCACATGGGTTTGGATACTCGGAGAAATTTATCTATGGTTTCTAAGGATGAAGTAGTAAGGATTGTATTGTGTAGAATTCACAAATATTACTTGTGATTGGATTGACTATACCAAATTTGCAAGGAATCCCTAAGGGATGTGATTAGCTTATGCTCTATCAAAATGGTGCCTACTATCAAATTAGTAAAGAATGTGGAAGTGAACAAGCTAACTAGAGTTGTATCTGATAAGTAAGCCCTTAAAATTTATAGCACTGCATAAATGGGTGTGATATGTGTGATGATGCAAATTTCATACAAAGTCTATTTTAAAAATTAGGAAGGATCTTCCTCCTCTATGATAGTCTATGGGGAATATCAAATGGTAAATGAGAACAAGGATTGTGACTTGTGTGATTTCTTAAGGTGTCAGTTGCTAAAAAATCTCTAGATAACAACAAATGGGAATTATCCCTTCCAATATGGCTATCTTGTTGTTTTATTGGTTTTGTACTTTCTAAATGCATAACTAGGAATGAAAAATGTTGCATGGAGAAAAGATATGTCTATTGGCTCTCAAGTCAAATAGTATTTGGATAATTTGGATAGTGGTAAGGATGCTTGCTGAAAGTTCTTTATGGATCTCTAGAGGGAGATGACTAAAACAAACAAAATTTATTTGAATGTTGTAGATTTGTATAAGAAGGAGATTACTTTCTTGGTGGACAAGAGCAATTGTTTTATGGAGGTTGTAGTGTTGAGGACTTCATGGGTATCAAAACATCTTTATGAATTATCTAACAATGAATGCATGAGTATTGCTAAGATTCTTCTCAAATTTCCAAAAGATATGAGTGTGGAAAGGTTTGAAACTTTTGACAAGATCATGAGAAACTCTAATAGAAATAAAATTAATGATGTAGGAGTTGCTACAAAAGAAAAAATATTTAGTATTTGTAGACACCATTTCCTCTATTTCTAAAGTATTAAAATATAAGCATATGAGTTTAATTGAAAAAGAAAGTATAGACAATGAAGAGGTGGAGAGTGATGAAGGTGATTGGAAAAGGCCAGTATGCAAAAAGATGTTGTAAAAGAACAAAATTCCATTGCCTCCCCTACTTCTTCTGGGGAAAGGTAGTTTGAGGTTGATAAAGTATTTGATTTAATTAGACAACCTAATTTTCCGAAGGATATTAGTGACTTAAATCTTATTGTTCCTACATATGATCAGGATGTTATTGAACAAGAATGTGTTACATATATGCTTTGGAACCATCTTACTCCAAATAATGTTTTAGACTTACTTCCAATAGTGTTTATGGAAATGTTGATAGAGCATATGGCTTTATTTGATTCTGATAGTGGCCATTCAGATGAGACAAAAATGCATAAGGGCACTTCATAATATTAAACTTGATTTGATAAATTTCATAAAAGTGATTGATAATTTTGCATGGCTATATCATTATTTATTAAGGTGGCCTACCGCTATGAAGAAATTTAAGGATGAGATAGACTCTACTGAGTCTTAGCTTATTGATTCGACTCATTTATTTGATATCTATAATGATGGTAATGGTGCTATGACATCTAGGGTTTGAGATTTTTAATCTTAATTATCCCTATGGTAGAGACAAAGAGGTGAATATATGAGAGTGTTCTATGATCAAAAAGATGCAATGGAGTTGAGGAAGCCTTTATTTATCAATTTGTTGGTAGATGCTCAAAAAGTGGAATGAATTGTTGCATTTAATTTTAGTTTGGAGTGTGAATGTGAGAGTAGAATTCTTTCTACTACTATTCATTCATAGAATTCTTCTCTTGTGGGGCTTAAGAAATGATTCAAGAATATTTGACTCGGTAAGGTATGATAATTCTTATGGGCAACTATTAGATAGTTAGTTATCTGATGGTATTTATGCTTAGTCTATTCCTTTTGAAGATCTATAGTGTTAGTGATTATTTTTGTTAGGATTGTTTACAAAATTGTATAGTTTTATTGTAAGTAGAGTTGCCCTTTGTCTTTGATGTTAAAGGGGAGAGACATATTTTGTTATATGGAGTATCTAAGTATTTTTATTTTTCCATCAGTGACAAAGGGGGAGATTGTTGCACATATGAGTCTTGGTTTTCATTGATGTCAATCTTATTGGTGGTTTAGTTTAGTGGTACTATTGGTGGTCCGGCTATTTGTCTTGTTATTGGTGTTGTTGGTCTTTGTTTTTAATTAGTTTAGTTATTGATGTATTGCCTTATTGATAGGTCAGCTATTGGTCTGAAAGTGACTTGATGCAGAAGCAGATGATGTAATAATATTCTAGATTGACTCCTGTATATTAGTTGTATCAGGATGTTGGTCTAAACATCTGTCAATAAGTGATGTTATGCAAAGTTGGATATAGTTTATTTGTAGGGTGATGTGTTTCTCTTTGGAATATGTGGATATGTGATGGACGCCAACTGTAAGTTTTCAAGATTATATATTATGTTTTTGGAGGAAAAATGTATTTTTTCTTAGTACAAAAACCATTTTGGTGAATGGTATCTTTGATTGGTAATGTATGGTTGTATTGGATATGTATCAGATGGACTTGTGGATTGGCATAAGTTTATCATGGACTGATCCTCTTACATTTCAATTTTTTTAGTTGAACATATGCCTCTCTAGTACAAGAATTATCTATATTTGTGATCAAAGTTTGTGCAGTGCTAGGATGTTGTGGAGGAATGCGCTATATTCTACATGGTATACTACTTTTTTTGTGCTCTGCATATCTTATTTTTGGATATGAAATAAGTGTTCAGGTAAAACAAATCAATATATATATTATCTTATGTGTTTTTGTTTGAGTGGTTGCATACATAGAGGTTTTTGGTGACTTTTGGAAGGTGTGCTAAATCGGAGTGAATCTTCACACGTCTTATTTTCCTTTTACATATATTGCTTTAGCTCGATGATGTATATACATGCTACATCCTTAAGCTAGCCTAATAGAGGTTATTATTGATTCAGTTGGTATATAATGAACAAATCAGTTGGGTTTATTAAAAAGCACAAATTAGAGAGATAGGATGGAATGAAGTAAAGTATGTTGTGAATGTGATGAAAATTTAAGGTGATACAGTGGGCCAGATGTGTGATAGTGCAAAGATGGAAGTTAGATCATATGTATATTAAGTTGTGAACTTTATCTACATTTTGATAGATTCTATTTTTTCTTGTGCATTTCAATCTCTTATTATCATAATTGTTGTATTTGGACAAATATTTTGTATCTTACGTTGAAGAAGTGTTCTTCAATTCTACGAGTCTCTCTTTTGTATATTTGTCTAAGGTTGTGCACTTTAGCCAACAAGTCCAAGCTAGTGAGCTTCCTAGTCTATGACCAAAACCATTGTAAACACTTATTACATATATTGTGAGTTTGATTCTCACCATGGTTTTTCCAATTTGGGTTTTTCACATAAAAATCTTGGTTTTCTTGTGTGGATGCATTTTTTATTTCAGTTATTTACTTTTATGCACATGTAATGAGTTGATGGTATGGATTAAGTGATTTAATTTTCTTAAGTTTTAGTTTATGTTGATTCACCCCCCCTCCCCCCCGGCCTCCCCCCCTCTTAGCCATCTGATAGTGTTCAATATGATGGAGTAAATAGTAGATTTATTTGTTATATAAAATTTTGATGGGGAAGTTGATGTGGATTTTGGAACATAAGGACCCAAAATGGATGGAGTAGATGATGGGGCATCTAAGATAGTGGATTTTGGGACATATTAGAAAGGTGGGAGATCTTTAGATGGAGAAATGAACAAAAAGTTAGGAATACAAAGTTTTAATTCCAATTTTTATTTTTATTTAGGCTATGGTGCTTCTATGAAAAACTTGGTAATCTATACGATTTTTTATTTTTCTTTTCTTTGCGGTTTTTTCAAATAAATTGCTTCTATGGGCAACTTAGGAAACTGTATGGTTTTTTTATTTTATATTTTCTTGATGAGCCTTTGTGACCATAACAATTTTTAGTTTCCTTTGAATAAATTTTTTCTTTATTTGTGCATGTCTTTTAGATGGTACATGTTAATATTTAGATGTATGTGGATTTTGTGACTTACAGATTTTATGTTTGGCATCTAGATTGCTTCCAAGAGAAGTAGGATTCATATAGGGATAGGAATTATATGAAGGTGTTTTGGATGGATCCATGTAGATGGACTTTTCTAAGGTTCTCAAGGATCTGTGCATTTTCTCAGCTTGATTTATGGTGGGGTAATTGGATTGTGAGCTAGGTGTGATATCAATAGTGGATTGATGGATATAAGGAACTAAGATGGATGGAAGGTATAAAGGCTTTAGGTTTACTATATAAGGACACAAAATAGGTTTGAAGGATGGAAAATGTGCATAGACTAGAAAAGGGTGCATTTTTTTATTTGGAACATGGGATCATTGGATGGGATAGAAGGGATATCATGATCTATCTTAGAAGGTAAGTTATTAATGTGACTTGGAAGGATAGTTTTCTCTTGAGATGAAAGAAAATAATCTTGGATGGAATGAAAGGGGATAGTGAGATCATCATGAGACTTTACGGATATGGGATCTTGGTAAAAAAATTGATAGGATTGGAGATTCTTGGTATATCAATTTATTTTACCATTTGTTTCTTCATAATTTTGATTATCCTCTTGACATGGGTCTAATTATATAATATGTAATAATTTTTTTATATGTATTAGGGATTATTGAATGGATTCTAGAGTTTGGTCTAATAGAAATAAATTTTGAATGAGACTCTCTAGAGTGGGTTTATTAGAAGTCGAGTGCATGGTGATATTGAATCAAGGATTTATAAATAGTGCAAGGGATTTGCATCAAGAAATGGATTACCTTGAATTTTTATTGTGGATGGCCCTTGGGGATAAACACAAAAGTTGTCACCATTAGATGTATTGTATGATAGAGATAGCATAATTTGGTTTTGTAAAGATATAGGGGATGATGGAATGTTGGGAGATATAGAAGCTTCTTGTCGGCCAATTTTGTTTTGGATAACCTACTATTGAACCACATGAGGTAGATATGTTGTTGGTGTGATTCCTTTGGAATGAGTCATTTCTAGACATAAGTAGATTATTTTGATCATTCTTGGAAAAAGTGTCTTGACATATGCCTAGTTCCTTATTAAGTGAATTATTGAGACGTTCTTCAATAGTAATGTCATCTTGATCAATAAGGTCCTAAATGAGATTTTTTTATTTTGAGAACTCAAATTTTTTATGTCTTTTAGTCCTATTATAGTCACAATTTTTTTTGTTTTTCCATTATGTTGGTTTGACTTAAAGGTCATAATCAATAATTTCATGCAATGTGATGGTGTTTGACTTGAAAAAATTTTCTCAATAAGATTTGATTGGTTCTATAATATTAGTGAATTTTTGTGTTCATGTTTGGAGAACGCTTTCTATGGATTTACTGTTTGTAGGAATGTGTGAGTGGTTTTGAGGATTTTTTATCAAAATGGATGTGGTGACATGAATAGGTGATATGGTGTGTTTCAAAATGGATTTGTGAATTGCAAGTTATGGGGTCATGATTGGGATAATACACATGTATATGTGGCGTTTGATGATTTTGGAACATGTGTAAGTGGAATTGATATAAATGATAGGTTGTTGTGATGGAATAGTCTCATAAGAGAATGAAGGTTGGTATGGTGGTGACTCTATTTTGATTATAGGGATAGATGTTTTGACTTACACAACCATTTTTGTCCAACAAATTCATAATTTTTGTTTATGGATTTTAGAATACAATTTGGTATGTCTCAAGTTTTCTTTCTTGTATGTTTCTATATAGGTCTCATTTTAAATTTTAGGATGTTAAGATAGAAATGAAAATCTAAGCAAATCACTTCATAGATTGTCAGAGATGCATCACATGATGTCTCAAATGCATCATAAAATAGCTCAAATGTGTCCCATAATAGATTAGATGCAACACAAGATGTCTCAAATATCTAACAAAATAACTGAAATGCATCCCTACCTTAGATTTGTCATAGGATATCTTGTTAATACATTACAAGATGTCTTGAATGTATTATTCTAACTATATTTTATAAAAAGAAATCTCGAAGATAGTTGTTCATTTTTTGTGCATGTTTGATGATTTAGATTTTGCAAGACTCAAAATAAAAAGAAAAATAAAATGGCTATTTGACTCTTAAATTTAGGTTAATAAGGCTAAGGGCCAATACATTCATTGGTATAGCAAAAATTTTAGATAGTCATGATGAAGCATACCCCAATTATTCAAGTGGGTGTGTTTCTGTATTGTAGGCCTAAGCAATAAAATACTATAGAATTGTACATGCATTCTCCAATCTCAAGATCCCATGGCTATAGGTCTAGTTGCACAAGGGCTCACCATTCCTCTACCCCCAATTGTTTGAGAACCTTTTAACTAAGGGACTTCCACATTACTTAGGATGATACCTATTCGGTAACTATAGGTATGATAATATACCTTACACCACAATATAGGAATAACTAATGACTCTTAGGTTTCTACAATAAAGGTTCATAGTACGGTATAATCTATGGACACCAATCATTCTATAAGGATGAGACCTAAGTGTAAGTGAATTTATCTTCACCTTATGTCCTAAATCACTTAGCGAATCAAGGATGCACAAACATGATGTGATTGGATTGAGGTATAACATAAATTGTTATCCATTATTTATATAGAATGTTAGAATATCTATTTGAGGTTAAAGAAAATGGTAAGGAAATCTCGAATCAAGCCTCTCTACTAAAAAGAAGAAGAAGAATGTTGATGTTGCTCTTGAACCCAATTTTGAATGACCACATGAAGGGAGAGGATACACACAGAACACCCTTGGGAAAATAAAAAATGTACAAGAACACAATATACAATAAAAAAGGTTATGTCCCTCAGAAAATTGTAGTGTTATACAAGATAGAAATTGAAGTAGCACAATCCTTGAAAAAAAATTGTCAGTTTTCTAAAGATCAAGGTCTCCTCTCAATCATTGCCAAGTAGCTGCATATATTATATTAGAATCCAAATCTTGAATAATATTAGATAGAAAAAGATAATCTCTAATTCATATAGCACATCCTATAAATGAATTTTGTATGATTTTCTTATAGACTTGAAAAAAAATCCACTTAAAGATGATTTCATTTTAAAAACTATAAGAAATTGAAGCTTTGAAAAGAAGAGGCGACTTACAATGATTTTAACAATTTTTTGATGAAGGATCTAGAAAAATGAATTAGACCACAACATAGGTCATCAAACTAGCTTTGCAATGCTTTTGAATTTTGAAAATGCGATATGTTATACAAAATTTATGATCAATTACATTAAAATACCTTTCTTATCTCATCATATGTGTGACATAATGCCACAGTTGTAGTGTTTCAATCCACTTATGTGTTATTAAGAGCTTCAATTATGTCACTTTGCTAATCATTGGTATTTGTACCCATAGGTGTAGTGTTTAAGTTTACAAATGTGGTGTTTGAACTAGTGATTCAGAAAAAATTCAAAAAGAGGACATATGGCACCCAAAAAGAATGAAATCACTATTAGAGGTTAGTATGTGTTAAAAAAGATAAAAGGTCAATATGCCAAAATAGAAAAAAATTGATTGATTGTTACCAATATTTATCTTCTTAGTTTCAAGTATTAGAAGTAATTTTCTCTCAAATTTGTATTCTAGTACTATTTTAGTAGCATGATCACATGAAATCTCAAAGGCTGTGGTTGTTTATTATTGACAATATAGGTTACTTTTATATATTTTCTGATATCGATCAATAGTGATGATAAGATGATAATATTTCATGATCAATTGATGAGAATTGATGAAAAAAATTAATTGACATAATTAAGAAGTTAATTTGATTGCATGATTGAGATACACAAAATTGATTAATTAGCTGAACTCAATGTGAGTGTTTCTTGAGATGTTGAGATGAAGACTTAGTTAGCATTGCAAAATTAAAATTATTTAATCAGGTGCATGAGAAGAATAAATAAATAAAAGAAATAATTCAACTGTAGAAGAGTTAGTTAGGTAATTAAATAATTAAAATAACTATTCAATAGGAAAGTATAAGAAAAATAATTAATTAAATAATAAAAATTACTTAGTTAATGTGCATGATGGAAGAAAATTTAAATAATTAAATAATAAACATTACCTAATTATGTGTGCAAGAAAGAATTAATTAAATAACAAAAATCATTTAATTAATGTTAGACGAATTTGAAAAAAAATAATTCAAAATAAATTGATTTGTGATGGGGGGAAAAATGATTTTTAAAAATTATTTAGAGGAATGATGTTAGATTAATTAAATATTAAAACTATTCAACTAACTTAGAAGAAATAATTAGGAAAAATGTTGTTTGTAGTTGTGGACAATTTTAGTGACTAGAGATCCCCATTGACCTTATTGTTGTAAAACCCCCATTGTGTGCATATTTCTATTTATACACATATTATGATAATATTTTGTTAGCCAAATTTTCATGATTTCTCATTAATGCAATCCACTCTCACATTTTAATTAAACAAAACCCTTTCATTAAAGGCACCAAATCATCCAAGAAAATATTTTAGTTAAATGAGATTGGATTGTCTTTGACATATGCCATCTAATAATACACTCTTGTTGTCTAATTACTACATATCATTTGCATGTAATTATCACATGGGTTATCTAATGGTAAAATAGTGTGACTCAAGTCATGCTTAAACCCCTTGCTCCAAAGTATGTACCATTTATCAAATAGATGGTGTGTGTCATCACACAATCCATGTTGTCAGGCATTGAGTATAAGACCTTCCTCAATGGTCAAACGTTTTATCATACACTACCACCATACCAACCACAATTGTCATTTTTGCAAAAAAACTTAAATACTTTCACTTCTCTACATTTTATTCATCCCTAGATGCTTCCATCATCTTGCACTAATCTTAGAATGGAAAAAAGTCAAAAGATAAACACAAGTTCTTATAATTTTTTAATGATGTACTTTAAAGCTTATAGAAAAGCTTATAGAATTTAAGAAAAAAAATTAACCTTTTTTAATCTTCAAACAACATAGAAAAAATTTCTCTTGATAAATTCAAATGGTGAAGAATTAGAAGATTAAACTATTAACATTGGGAGAGGGGAGGCAAGAAGCTTGTGCAATCAACTTGTATGGAGAAGCACACATCTTTGACCTAATAATCCCTATTTTGAGGTAAAGGTAGGAAAAAAGGAAACAAGAAATAATCAAGAAATCAGAAAAAAATAAACAATTAGTTATTGTTTATTGTTTATTTGTTTGAACGTGTCTTTGAGAATTGGGGGTCAAAACAAGGAGGCTGCCAAGCAGCAGACGTGCATTAATTTGTTTAGTTTAAATTTAGGTTAAGATGAATTTGTGGACCACCTTTCATTAAAAATTAAAAAGTTGGGAGTCAAAAAGGGGTTGCTAAGCAGCAAACATGCATTAATTGGTTTTATTTAGATTTAGGTCAAAATGAATTTGTGGACAACCTTTCATTAAAAATAAAAAATTGGGGGTCAAAACAACGGGGCTGCTAATCAGCAGACATGCATTAACGCGTGAAAAAAAATTAAAAAATAGTTGGTGGAGTGTGCACATTCAATTTTATTTACTCATCTTCATTTTTGAATGAAATATATTTATTAGATCTAAATGATGACAAAGCATTTGATTCGGTATCGAGAGATTTGAAATTTCCAAGTAAGATTTGGAGAAGCACCGAATTAGAGAGCACAACTACTAAGCCGTTTTCCTAAATGAAAAACTCATGTTCTCGCTAATAACACCAATAACACCAACAATAATATACAGTAACTATTGTTCTGAGCTTGTTTTGGGAGGCATGGCTGCTGGTCCTAGGACTCCATCTGATTCATCTTGTTGTACAGGTGAGTGGTGTTCTCCATTGTGTGTGTTTTTTTGTTGTGTTAGGATCTTTATTCTTGTTATAACCACATTTAGAATGTTAGATTCAGCTGGGGCTATAATGGAGTTTCTGCACAATGCATTTAGAACCATCCTTTAATCTCCGGATAATGTTTGTATTGTTCGTTCCTTTAATTTTGTTAAAGATATCACTGATCCTCTCTATAAAGAGCTCTGGCATGCCTGTGCTGGCCCCTGTGTTACCATGCCAAGGATTGGAGAGCGGGTGTTTTACTTCCCGCAGGGTCATATAGAGCAGGTATGTATATTTTATTTTATGATTACTTGGCTGTTCTTAAGGAGTGGCATATATATGACTTCTGACTTCAATGTGAATGTAAGCATGAAAAACTTCTTGCAGCTATTGGGGTATATACTTATGACCCAGAAATCTTCATAGCTTCATGTGTGGCTCTGTTTAATGGCTTTGCATGCGATGTTTATATTGTTCCTACTTCCTAGTACGTTTTAGCTCCTGTTGAATTGACATACTATTACGGCTTTCTGTAGCGGCAAAGTTTTTATCGGCGAATATGTTCTAATAGCTCTCGGTACATTAAGAAGCGTTTCCATCACGAGATCAGTCACACGATACAACATAATGCCCGTGAAGAATGTGTTTTGTTTGTTCCTCACACATTTACTTTATGTCAAATCACCTGAGACAGTTCAGATTCTGTTTGTACTTTCATAAACTGACTATTAAATTGGAAAGACCACCAAATCATCGTCATTCTGTGCTCGGCCTTCCCCTAAATTAGTAATAGACTCTGTGGAGATCTATATCTACCCTTTAAGTACTATACCAATTTGATTATTTTTTTCGTAGTCAATGCCTCTTTACCTAGACTTCGATTGAAATGAATGTTTGTACAAATTCGGTGTTGTATTACAGATTGAAGCATCAATAACCAAATACCTAGACATCAATAACCAGGAAGCTGAACAACAGGTGCCTTTGTATGACCTGCCCTCCAAAATTCTTTGCCGGGTGACGAATGTGTTGCTGCAGGTAAATTAATATCAATTCTTTCGTGCTTATGCCGGTTGATTGACCTCATTTTGCATGGTTCAGGACTATGGAGCTTAGTTTCCCATTCTTTGTCATTCTATTTACCTTATGACATTCCTTACAGGTTGAACAAGACACCGATGAACTGTTTGCTCATATTACCTTGGTTCCGGAGACAGAGGTATGCTCTACAATCCTTCTTATGCTATTATAGGTCCATATGACCTTATATTGTTCCATTCAAAGCAGGATGAATGCTCATATTGTTCCATTCACAGCAGGATGACTGCTCCACCGATATGGATCCTCCGCGTCCACCCCCTCCACCCCCTCCAAGGCCTTCTGTGCATTCCTTTTGTAAGACTCTCACACTTTCTGAGACAAGTCCACGTGGAATTTTATCTGTTCCCAGGAGACAGGCTGATAAATGCCTCGCACCTCTGGTTAGTTTTCCAAGTACACAATAGTATAAGCATTGATATTAAATTTTATATTACCTTGGGCGCTTTTTGAAGATAGTATTGATCATACTATATTCATTTATGTAATGCCTTTTTTATAGGACAAGAATCAACAACCTCAAGAATTAGTTGCCAAAGATCTACATGGAAATGACTGGCGTTTTCGGCATATCTATCGTGGTGGGTTGCTTGCCATATTCTCTCTCGTAGCTTTAATTAAATTAGATTTCAAATTTAAGACGAAATGTTAAATTTTTCCGTCCAAAGTCTTATTCAATATAACCCATATTATGAAAAGATGGATGCATCTGTTCTTAGGCAATCATATTCTAGGATATGTTGGTTTTCTTAAATAAACCCCATGATCTGGATTCGGGTGTGTTTTATTCTTGGTCTATCATGTTCCTGTCCTCGGCTGAAGGCAGCATGGTTTTCAGCCTAGATTCGAACCCTCTGTGAACTGCCCTTTTAAAAAGGCAATTCTCTGGTTTTGTTTTTGTGATCACATTCCATGAAAGAATAAATAAATTTCCAAATGCTATTTCTTCAAAAATGGCGGGACACTTGTAGCAATGACATCATTACATTTAGGAAGCTGAGAAGAATGTGGCATTCTCTACGTTGTCGGCTGCTGGATAAACCTGCTATGCTTCCGCCATAGCCAGATAAACAGAGAAGCTGGGGGGTTTTACGGCTTACAAGATTATTTAGGTTTTGACTTGGAAAATAATATAATTGTACAGCTTAGAAGATTTTAGGTTTTGACTTTTAAATTAAGAATATTTACTAAAAATATTATTTGTAGTCGTTTTGTTTATTATCTATATATAATGTTATGTGGACTAATTTCCAATTTTAGGCTTATTTCTGTGTGCGTTTTTCCCAACACTTTCTAATCATTAACAGTCTACTTCTCTTTTAATCTTGCAATTGGATGACATTTATATGCAATGACATCAACAGAAACAAATTTATTTGTCTACTGAAATCAGTTGGTTCAGACATTGTTTCTAGTTTATATAGTGAAATACTGGAGTCCTGCTTTAAACTGTAAATCATTTGTCATTAATATCATTGAGTTTTTGAATGTTTTAATTTAGTGAATTGAGAATATGTGAAAGAAGCTTTTATGATTAATCGTTGCTAAGGAATTTTTTATAAAAGAAATTTGTTTTTAATTACTAACACATTTTCATTTTGTTTGATTGCAAAACATAGATGAGAAAAGGATACATTTGCTGACAGTTGGGTGGAAAGTCTTTGTTAACTCCAAAAGGCTTGTAGCAGGAGATGCGTTCATCTTTCTCAGGTTTCTAGGCTTCGCCATTGTCATCTGTATCAAGCTTTCGTAAAATGTGATATTTTGTGTATTCTTGTCATTTATATAAGATGTTTTTGGCTTCAGGGATGAAAATGGCGAATTACGTGTACGGGTCAGGCGTGCCATGTGTCAGCAAAGTAACATTCCATCCTCAGTTATATCCAGTGGCAGAATGCAGATTGCTGTCCTTGCAGCTGCGTCACATGCCATTTCAAGGAGGACTAAGTTTAGTGTCTACTACAAGCCAAGGTGAAAACTGATGATATTTACTGCTAGGCTCTTACCACTCAATATTTTTCTGAAAAAATCAAAAGGACGCTGAGTAACTTTTAATGTTAGTAGATTTTCATAATCCATGAAATTATGCTGTAATTGATGCTTTTGGATTAGATTGCATATATCTATATTTTCAAATATACACCAATCTAATCCAGAAGCATCCAGGTAACCTGTCAAATTGTACGAACTTACAAAGCCCTGATAGTTTTATGATTTGGGATGGGATGCATTTTAGTACTTTACAAAGATATCCATATTAAATACACATGGTTGCAGTAAGTACTAGGCACCCGCAAGCCTGTCCTTTAGGTTATGAGATAGTTGCATGGTTGTTTAAACAAATTTTTATGAGTTTATGGGGTTCCCAAAGTAGTATTACGTTGCACTATCACAAAATAGAGAAATGGGCAGCAATTTATTTCTTATATCCATTTTATGAGTATTTTTCTTATAAGCCATGCTTAAGTGTTACAGACATCTGCACTCCTAGTTTACCGAGGAGCTTCCTATATTTTCTAGATTACATTGATAAAGAAACATTATGTTACTTGCATCTGCTTATATCATTTACCTGTTCTAAATTTTTTTTTCATCCTTTCTGATGCATGGATCTGTACATATTATGCAGAAATAGCCCGTCAGAATTCATTATTCCTTATGACCAATACATGGAGGCCATGAACAGTAATTTCTTAGTTGGCATGAGATTCAGGATGAGAATTGAGGGAGAAGCAGCTCTGGAGCGACGGTCTTCCTATTGATCACTTTTTACTTTAAAATGGATGGATTATGATTTAATAGATAGCAAAGCATTCAATAATCGTTCTATGTTGGATTAGGATATAGTGAATTTTGAAATATGCCTAGCGCTTTAAGTTTATAAAATAGATATATGATGTTCATTGTACTGTATTGGAGATCAGTAACTAGCAGCCGTTGGATGGCTATAGATAGAAGATAAATGCAATTGCATAGTAACAGGAATTTCCTTTGAAAGATGATGTATTTGTTACAGTGTGGTACGCCTGATATGTGTTTCCGTTGGACAGATTTACTGGTACTATCATTGAAATAGGTGATTCTGATCCCCTGAGGTGGCCGGGTTCGAAGTGGAGATACCTCAAGGTATTTATGGAACAGAAGAAAGTCTTTCTTCAGTTTTAATTATCATCATCATATAATCAATACAGAACTGTGCATCTTCTTGCTTATAGTCACTCTTCGAGTTTTGTGAACTTCAGGTACAATGGGATGCAATATCAGCTATTCCACAACCAGAGAGGGTCTCACCATGGAAAATAGAACCTGTCTTGACCCCGTCAGAAATTAATCCTCTGCCGAAAGCCAAAAACAAGAGATCCCGGCCGAATGTACTGCCTCCAAAACAAGATTTGTCAGTTCTCGGTAAGTAATATGTTTTTAATCACACATAACCAAAGAGTCATTATTAAAGTGGCATTGTTGTTTTTTTTTCACAAAAGTTCTTCTTTTGACTGATTTTCGTCTCAGATAAGGCATTAATTGATTCTACACAGTTGCAAAGATTTAATACAATGGTCTTGCAAGGTCAAGAAGTCATGACCTCGGGAGGATCTTTGGATGAAAATAAGGTTGACAGTGTTCCGAGGACAGTTGTGTGGTATCCAAAACTAGATTATGTCGAAACAAAATGTGTATTCTCTCAAGGAAGATTGGTTTCTGTAAATTGGATCCCACTGCAAGGGCATGACTCAGCATATGGAGACTCGTTTCCCAGTTCTCAGGGCATTGGTGAAATGCAAGAACTTTGTGGATCATATACTAATCGTATTGCGGAAGATCCACCACAAATAAAGTTTTCCAGAAAACCATTTCAGGAAATGAATGAGTCTAATCAGAAACAATATCTAACATCAATGGCGCCATCTCCCAAAACCGGTGGATATGTGAAGTGGAATGGCTTCAATGCGTACCCACATTTGTCAAACTTGGGAATGGAAGCATCCGGAAAACGGAAAATGCATATGATGCCATGCCATTCAGAAGATTCAGGGGCACATGGTGGTGTGGACATAAATTTAATGAGAAACATGCAAGCTAATAAACATGGAACAACAGAGCATCAGCCTGGTTTTCCTTCACGGGAAGCTTCCAAGGATAAGAGAGTTGATGTCGTTTCAGGCCCTGCAAACAATAATCGCAAATTATCTAGTCGTCATTTGATTGACTTTTTCCCAAGCAGTGAGACAAATCCATCAAAAAATAGAGATTCTGTCAACGAGGAAGACCTACAAGTTTCTACTCATGCCCCAAAAGAATTTCTTTCACAATTCTCCGAGGTTGACCAACAATTGGTGCCAAGAAGGCTGATCAAGTCTCCTACATCTGCTATGAGCTGTGAGCAACAAACATCATCTTGGATACCATTACAAGAAATACAGTGCAGAGCTCACAGAAGAAGCTGTACTAAGGTAGTAATCATTTTAAGTTTCTGTAGGACAAAAATTAGAATTTTGTAAATTTTATATATTATTGGAAAGATTCTGACAGTTCAGAACCATATTTTTAATCACAATGAAGGTACATAAACAGGGTAGTGCTCTTGGGCGAGCTCTGGATCTTACAAAATTTGTAGGATACAAAGAGCTCTTCCATGAACTTGAGGTGATGTTCAATTTTGAAGGACAACTGGAGGATCCAAGCAAAGGCTGGCAACTTGTCTACACAGATGATGAGGGAGATATGATGCTTGTAGGAGATAATCCGTGGCAGTAAGTATCAATGTCCAATATTCAACCCCAAAAAATTAGCTTGCTTCTCAACGGGTGATTCTGTTATAACCTGGCCATGTTGTAATTATTTTCTATTAACTTTTTTTGTTTTTTTTAAATCAGGGAGTTTTGCAGCATTGTACTTAAGATTTTTATATATAAACGAGAGGAGGTTGAGAAAATGACCCCCGGTGCCCCTAATTTGGAGTTCAGCAGAGAGAGTGAAGAACAACCAATCACAAGCGAAATTTCTACTCTTGCCGCCACTGATGCTCGACAAAGTTAATGTTGACAACTGATGCTCACGTCGAGTCTCATCACATGTGACTTTCATGCTGCTGCCAAACGAATCTATTTCTAGAGCCGTTTACAGTTCTACTCTTAGTTCCATAGTTTTCAAATAGTTCAGAGCATTCTTTAACTGCCAGTACTAGTGCTGGCCAAATAATGCAAAGACCAAGCATAGTTTTGATTAGCCTATATTTAGTTTGCGAGAGTAGTAAACTTTCTTAGAAATTTTGTTTTTTAATTCCAGCAAATAAAGCATGCTGTACATGCTCCAGTAGCTACGATTTGTTTTTGATAGTAAACTGCAGTTTTTTCTTAGTCTTCGATCTGTTTGCTGAGATCTGTTTGCTGAGATGGAAGGATGCTGCAAACTCTGTTTATGTTCAGCTTCTCTGTCTTTTAGTCAAAGATTCAATACAATTATATTGAGACTTCCGTCATTGAGTTTTCCGTTGAATGCTTATATTGAGAATTGGAATTTGGCCAAAATTTTATTATGTTGATTTCTTAATTCCTTGAAAATGAGTATGACTATTGGTGTATTAAAAAGATAACTTTTTTTTTAAAGAAAAAGATGTGTGCGAGATTGTTGAATCAGGTTATGTAGAGTCAATTGATTAGAATACCCTCACAACCAATGATAAAACAGTCTAGCAGAAGAATGTTAAGCATTGTTTAAGATTCAAATAGCTATTGATAAGAGCTTATTTTAAAGAATTGCAAATGCAAAGACAATTGAAGGTCTATCTTGAAGAATCTAAGAGAAGTTTACCAAGGTACCCTCAAGTCAAAGTTGTAAAGCTATAGACATTGAAGAGAGAATTATAGAATTTGAAGATGGAAGAAGTTGGAAGTGTGAAAGAATATTGTGTCAGGGTAAAAGATGTGGTCAATAGATGGCTATGGTTGGAGAAATTATGAATAATGAGGTTTTGAGGAGAAAGGTGTAAAGTAATCTCATCCAAAGGTGGAACTATGTTGCTTTAATCATAGAAGAAAGGAAAAAATTCCCTACCCTTTAGTTTGAGCACCTAGTTGGATATTTGATGTTTCATAAAGAAAAGTTGAGAGATTCTTTTGGAAAAAGTGATGTGAAAGATTGTTCCTCCAAATTACAAATTACAAAGAATGAAGATGTCAAGAGTATCACCAAAAGCAATCAAGGCCAAGGTAGTGGTCAAAATCAGAATCAAAATAGAGGTGGATGTGGTCTAAGAGGAAGAGGTAGAGGCCGGTTTAATAAAAATAAATATCCAATGTTACCTTTGTAACAAGTATGGACACTTTCAAAGAGATTGTAGATTAAAAGAAGATAAAAGTCTTTATTATGTTCAAGAAGGTGATGAGATTCATCCAAATCATCTATTTTTATCTTATGCCAAAGCTAAAAATACTAGTAAAGATGTTTTCTATTTAGATTCTGATTGTTCTAACCATATGTCAAGAAATGAGAAGTTGTTTTAAGCAATGGATGAAAGTGTGAAATCTATAATCCAATTTGGTGATAAAAAACCATTGCAATTTGCTGCAAAAGAAGCTATAAAAGACTATAAAAAAGAAGGTATGAAGATTTTTACAGAAATTTATTACCTAGTTAAAGAATAATTTGTTAAGTGTTGGACAATTGTGTGATTAGAATTTTAAAGTTTACTTTCAAAATAAAAAATGTACAATCAATGATAAGAATTAGGGGAATATGGTGGTTATAGTTGTGCCTATGATAAATAGTACGATGTTCCCATTCAGGTTTGGTGAATACAACAACCATATTGCCAATATGACATATGAGGATACAAGTTGGTTCTAGCATTTGAGGTACGAGAATTTAATTTTTTATGATTTGAACATTCTAACATATAGACAAACTACCTATATAGTGTCATTATGAGAGACATTTGTAGCAACATCTGTGTCCTAAACTGGGAAGGATATGTCATTTACAACACAAGAAATTTTATTTCCAAACTATGAGTCCATATCTTTAACTATGAAAAAATGTGGATCATTCTTCCAGATGATTTGCAGTACAAATTTTTGCATTCTCATAGTTTCAATTATAAGTGGATAGTATAATTTATTGATGACATCAATTACTCACTCAAGAAGTTTAGGAAGAACAACAACAATTTCTAACATGCTTAGCATTGTATCCAATTCATTATGATAATTGTAATTTCATCTTAATTATACTCTTAATGCTTCTAATCCTCATCATAACACTTTTAATCCTTGTCATGATACTCACTCTATTGATTGCTTAGGATCCTCTTATTAATACTTCTAATCCTCATGTTTATTGTAACACCTCAATAAGGAACCCTAGAGTATAATGACAAGCTAACTAAATAAACATAGCAATATTTTTTTTTAAACAATTTGTATTACATTAATACCTCATTAATAAATCAATAACACAAGTGGAAGATAATCATTCACCCAAACTAATTTCTCTTCTGGGCTCCCTAACATCACTACCTATGCAATGCTCTAAACAATATCGAAGAATATGAAAACCATGATGCACTAATGATAACATTATGCAAAGTAAAACCATCGATATCTAATACTAGGTTCATGTTATAACACAAATGAAACATTCCTATGATAACCTTTATCATAGAACATGATTATACATTCATCCATGATTACATCATTTAAATATTACCAACACCACACTACTTAAACATCATTCAAAGATTATATAACTTCCAATTACATTAACTATTATTACATCAATCTTCCATGGGGGCTTCACTTAGTGAGCTTGGGTTATATCATCCGCGTTCATGGCATACTAAAGAATCCACCTATTTTCAAAAAATATTCCCTAAACTCCTTATTTTCCACCCCCTCCCAATACATAGCCTGAAATAAAAGCCCCCCTATTTGCACAAACCATTGCATTTTTTCATAGCCTTAATTAAAACCCCCCTTATTTTTACAGATGGGCAATATATTGCACCCTTATTTTTGGGATATTAATCCCCTCAATATGAAGGTGCATGATATGATATTGCCTATTTAGTGAATCCCCCATGCAATCTCCCAAAGGAGTATCCAATATAGAATGATAATGTTACAACTCCAATGATATCAATGATAGCTCGTGCGGAACTAAACAATCCTTTCATAGAGACAAGGAAGTTTGATCATGCTAGATCAACATCACCAGGATGGACAAGCCTTCCCAATCTCATCTTGAGCCTAAATGAGCACTCTAGGCCATGAGTGGGAAACCAAAATTATCTTATTAATGTAAAATTCTACGCATCCCGTAATCCATTAAATTAGGTTATCACTCGATGAGATTCTCTTGCAGCCACTTTAGGGCCCCAACATAGATTGAGAGCCAACCCCTCTAACTTGCACCTCTATACCTATAACCTAGGGTTTCCAAATAGGATTAATACAACATTATAAAATCCATGGTACACATAATGAATTATCACAATTCCATCACATAAGAAAAGATCACTTTAACTGAAATAGGACTTCCACATGACCATATCAACAAAGGGTTAAGTCTTGAATCTGCAAATGTATGCATAAGAACTAACTATTTATCATCAAAGAATATTATTGGGCACATGATCACCAATTAAATCCCAATAAATCCATACAAACCAAATAAAACATGATCAATAGGCACAAGACCATAACAAGCCTCTCAAACTAATTAAGAGTCAACTTACCACCGAAACCCTTCCAACCGGATCTCTGAGACTTTTTGCGCCCTCCTGCTTAACTTCAAGCCGCTCAATACAAAATGAGTGGCTTAGGCGGATTTCGGCACCTATATAGGGCAAGGGTCGCTCCCGCCGGAAATCCCTTGCCACGAGAGCGCAACATGGCTGCCGAATGGGGCTAAATCAGTCCGGCTAGAACAGTTCCAGCCGGAACCTTTCTGACCAGAATAGTCATTGTTAGCCTAAAGTGCGACCCAGATCTGTATGATTACCCGATAGTTTTATAATTTGGGATGGGATGCATTTTAGTACTTTACAAAGATATCCATATTAAATACACATGGTCGCATTAAGTAGTAGGCATCCGCAAGCCTGTCCTTTAGGTTATGAGATAGTTGCATGGTTGTTTAAACAAATTTTTATGAGTTTATGGGGTTCCCAAAGTAGTAGTACGTTGCACTATCACAAAATAGAGAAATGGGCAGCAATTTGTTTCTAATTTCCATTTTATGAGCATATTTCTTATAAGCCATGCTTAAGTGTTACGGACATCTGCACTCCTCGTTTTCCGAGGAGCTTCCTATATTTTCTAGATTACATTGATAAAGGAATAGTATGTTACTTGAATCTGCTTATATCATTTGCGTGTTCTAAATTTTTGTTTCATCCTTTCTGATGTATGGATCTGTACATATTATATAGAACCAGCCCGTCAGAATTCATTATTCCTTATGACCAATACATTGAGGCCATCAACAATAATTTCTCAGTTGGCATGAGATTCGGGATGAGAATTGAGGGAGAAGCAGCCTCGGAGCAACGGTCTTCCTATCGATCACTTTTTACTTTAAAATGGATGGATTATGATTTAATAGATAGCCAAGCATTCAATAATCGTTCTATGTTGGATTAGGATATAGTGAATTTTGAAATATGGCTAGCGCTGTATGTTTATTAAATAGATATGTGATGTTCATTGTACTGTATTGTAACTAGCAGTTGTTTGATGGCTATAGATAGAAGATAAATGCAATTGCACAGTAACAGGAATTTCCTTTCAAAGATGATGTATTTTTTACAGTGTGGTATGCCTGATATGTGTTTTCGTTGGACAGATTTACTTGTACTATCATTGAAATAGGTGATTCTGATCCCTTGAGGTGGCTTGGTTCAAAGTGGAGATGCCTCAAGGTATTTATGGAATAGAGGAAAGTCTTTCTTCAGCTTTAATTATCATCATCATATAATCAATATAGAATTGTGCATCTTCTTCCTTATAGTCACTCTTCTAATTTTGTGAACTTCAGGTACAATGGGATACAACATCAGCTATTCCACGACCAAAGAGGGCCTCACCATGAAAAATAGAACCTGCCTTGACCCCGTCAGAAATTAATCCTCTGCCGAAAGCCAAAAACAAGAGGTCCCGCCCAACGACCAAAGAGGGCCTCACCATGAAAAATAGAACCTGCCTTGACACCGTCAGAAATTAATCCTCTGCCGAAAGCCAAAAACAAGAGGTCCCGCCCAAATGTACTGCCTCCAAAACAAGATTTGTCAGTTCTCGGTAAGTAATATGTTTTTAATAAAACATAACCAAAGAGTCATTATTAAAGTGACATTGTTGTTGTTTTTTAATCAAAAGTTCTTCTTTTGTCTGATTTTCGTCTCAGATAAGGCATTAGTTGATTTTACACAGTTGAAATGATTTAATACAATGGTCTTGCAAGGTCAAGAAGTCATGACCTCGCGGGGAGGATCTTTGGTTGAAAATAACGTTGACAGTTTTCCGAGGACAGTTCTGTGGTGGCCAAAACTAGATGATGTCAAAACAAAAGGTGTTTTCTCTCAAGGAAGATTGGTTTCTATAAATTGGATCCCACTGCAAAGGCATGACTCAGCATATGGAGACTTGTTTCCCAGTTTTCAGGGCATTGGTGAAATACAAGAACTTTGTGGATCATATACTAATTGTATTGTGGAAGATCCACAACAAATAAAGCTTTGCAGAAAACCATTTCAGGAAATGAATGAGTCTAATCAGAAACAATATCTAACATTGAAATGGTGCCATCTCCCTGTAAAAAATCTATTACAATTACTGATTATTATCCTCCTATCTTTGATAGATTATTTAAGCAACAAATATTGGAAAATAACACAACTGTAATTTCACAAACTCATATAAATGCGCAACACAATGAACACAATATTTTTTGGACAATTGTCCCTGGAAAAACCCCTAAGGGAAAACCAGTACTGCAGATGAGAAATATATTAAACTTCAACAAATTAAGAGATACAAATATTGCTTGCCTCTTACTACTAGAGCTTCGACGATCTCCTAATCCTCCTGCTAAGATTCCACCATGCTACTATCCCAACGCTATCACTGCGCCCTTGCTAACACTGCAAGTTCTTCACACAATTCATTCATTCATTCATTGTTTTCCAAATGCCCCCTGACCCCCTTATATACTACTCTCATTGAAAACCAATGGCTGAGATTAATTGTCAATCAACGGTTGAGATTAAAAACATCTAAACAACCCTAACTAAATTGGTTGGTAGAAGTTTCTAAAAAAAGTCAAATAATTAATAAGAATTGTGTGAACACTAACTACATTTGTTAGCAAACAATTATTCACTAATTATTTTGCAAATGGACAAACAACTGTCCAAGCTAACAAACTAACAAACTAACACTCCCTCTTAGCGAGGAAGCTGTTCTGCATGACACCCAACATCTCTCTAAAGAAGATGAATTTCACCTTCCCTAATGCCTTTGTCAGAATGTCTGCTACCTGCTGATCTGTAGGTATAAACTGTAGTTGAACAACTCCACGCTGTACACAATCTCTGATGAAGTGATACCTAATGTCTATATGTTTTGACCTATCATGAAACATCGGATTCTTAGTCAACTTAATGCAACTCTGATTGTCGCAGTGTATCACTGTAGTCTCCACCTTCTGACCAAACAAGGCTACTAGCAACTTCCGAAGCCATATAGCTTCACATGTCGCCATGCTAGCTGCTATGTATTTCGACTCTACAGAACTCAGAGCCATAGACTTTTGCTTCCTACTGAACCAAGAGACAACTCCTGATCCCAGACTGAAACAACACCCTAAAGTGCTCCTCTTGTCTGTTGTACTGCCTGCCCAATCTGCATCAGTATAGCCCATCAACCTGATTCCTTCACCGCGAGCATATCTAATCCCATACTCGATTGTACCTCACAAATAATGCAGCACATGCTTTGCCGCTGTCCAGTGCACTCCCTTTGGTTCAACCATGAACTGACTAAGAGAGTTAACTACAAAAGCTATATCTGGCCTGGTGTTGACCAAATACATGAGAGAACCAATCAACTACCTATATAAGGTGGGATCTACATCCTTCTCCCTGTATGTATCTACCTCCCTCCAATTCATGATCATAGGTGTAGACATGGCTTTACAATCTTTCATCCTGAACCTTTTCAAGATTTCAATGCAATATTTCCCTTGTCCAAGGAAAATCTCTCCATCTGTCTGCCATACCTCCATGCCTAGAAAGTAGTGCATAAGTCCCAAATCCTTCATCCCGAACTCTGCTGCAAGGTCCCTCTTGCACTTTTCTATGAGCCCTAGTGAACCTGTTAGAAACAAGTCATCCACATATAGAACAAGAATTAGAATCTCACCCCCAACCACCAAGTAGTAGAGATTAGCATCCGCCTCACTCTTCACAAAGCCCATTTCCTGCAAGTAACTATCAATGCGTTCATACCACGCTCTGGGAGCCTACTTGAGTCCATACAAAGCTCTCTTTAATATACACATTTGAGTCTCTTTGCTGTGTGCTACAAAGCCTTGTGGTTGTTCTATGTATACCTCTTCTTTCAACTCACCATTGAGGAACGTTGTCTTGACATCCATTTGATGGATCTGCCATCCCATTTGTGTTGAAATTGAGATTACAGCTCGTATAAAAAGTATACCTGGCAATTGAAGAAAATGTCTCCTCATAGTCTATTCCCTCCTTCTGAGAGAACCCTTTTGCCACAAACCTTGCCTTGTATTTCTCGATGCTACCATCTACACCATGCTTGATCTTATAGATCCAACATGATCCAACCACAACTCTATCTGTTGGTCTAGGCACTACCTCCCAAACATCATTCTACATAATTGAAGTATACTCCTCAACCATAGGATCTTGCCACACTTGATGTTGTGCAGCCTCCTGATAGCTAGCAGGTTTACTATCTACCAACTGACTAACTAATGCAACATAGTCATCAAACTTGGCTGGTTGTTTCCATTGTCTACTACTCCTCCTAGGAGTACCCACTAACTCCTGAGTATTCTTTTGTGTCTGCTGAACCTCATGATTCCTATTGCCAACTGTAGAGGATGAAACATCAACCTCCATGTCTTCTTGATGCATCTCCTACTACACCAGTTGATCCATACTCTACGAACTCTCACTACCTAAGCCTATGCTTGTACTAGTAATTGTACTTGAGCTTTGCTGCCCTTGACTTGATTGAGCTATCCTTGGAGCTTCTATCGGTTGCTCACTCTGATCATCTACTGGCAAATCTCTAGACCTTCTAAATGCCTTGTCCTCCATGAACTTGATGTCACATCGAACAATAATCTGCTTGGTCCCTGGAATGAATATCTGATATGCCTTTGAGGTTTCACTGTACCCCACAAAGTACCCTCTTTCTGCAGTCTGATCTAACTTGGTACGTGTATCCTTTGGAATGTGACAATATGCCAAACTCCCAAAGATCCTGAAGTGACTAACATTTGGCTTCTTCCCAATGAATACTTCCTCTAGTGTCATCTTCCCTAGCACCTTATGTGGAACTCTGTTTTGTATGTATATTGTCATACTACATGCTTCTGCCCATAAGTAACAGGGCAAGTCCTGATCATGTAGCATAGCCCTTGCTGCCTCCGATATGGACTGATTCTTCCTCTCAGTAACCCCATTCTGTTGTGGGTCGTAAGGAACAATCCACTCTCTCTTGATTCCTTCCTTGGCACAAAACTCTTGGAATTCATTCCCTTTGTACTCGCCTCCATTGTCTGACTGAAGAACCTTTATCTTCCTTCCTATCGAGTTCTCCACAAGACCCTTGAACTCTTGGAAGTGACTGAAAACCTCATCCTTGGTCTTCAAGAAGTATATCTAGGTCTTCCTGGAGAAATCATCAATAAAAGCAACAAAGTACTCATATCCTCTGAGAGATTTCTTTGACATTGGTCCACATACATTTGAATGTACTAGATCAAGAACACTATCAGATCGAGTGTCACTCCTTGGAAAAGATGTTTTTGCAAACTTCCCCAACACACATCCCTTACATACATCATCATGCTTTGTGCTCACCTGTGGAATACCTATCATAGTCTCATGAAGCAATTTAAGTGCTCCATGATGTATATGGCCCATCCTCCTGTGCCATAGCTCTCCAAGATCTCTAGGATTATTTCTGCTCACGAGTGTCTTAGGAGTATCAAACTACAACCTATAAAGTCGACCACTCCTAACTCTAATAGCTATGGGTGATTTCCATTCCTTATGCTTAATCAATACATGTGCCCCTCTAAAGAGTACATTGTACCTTTGTCCTGAAAGACAGATATAGAAATCAAATTCATCCCTAAGCCTGGAACATGCAATACATCACGAAGAGGAATCATCTTACCATTCTCCCTCTGAAACTAAACAATCCCTTTCCCAACTAAGTTGAGTTTGGACATGTTTCCCATAGAGATCTGGATTTTGGTGCTCTCCTCCTTATAGCTGGAGAAGTATTCTCTAACTCTTGTCATATGAAATGATGCCCCACTATCTATGTACCAAACACTCTGTGAGGTTGAGCTAACCATACATGCTATGAGTGTAAACTCATCTTCCATTCTATTCGAGAGCTCATCTGCACTTGGTGAAGCTGCAACTTGCTTCTTGCCTTTCTTGTCATTCTTCTTCCTTTTTGGGTAATCGCTGACATAGTGGCCAAACTTGTGACATCCGTAGAACTTGATCTTCAACAAGTCTTTCTGTTCAGTGTGGAGCCTGATCAGTCTCCAAGTGGGAGATTGTTAAAATGTGGTGACTGATCAGCAAAGTACTGTACACTCAGCACGTATCCTCACTGGGGTTTTGGTGGTGGGAGTCCCCAAGAAATTTTTTTTTGCCATTTTTCTTTGACGAAAACCGACATTGTAATAAAACCCTAAAAAGGCCGACTTTGTTTGTTGCCCTAAAAGTTATAAGCAGCTGAGATGATTAAGGCATTGTAAGGTTGATGTACTATTTTTGCTAGATAATAAGAAAGATTGGATGACTGTGTATGGTGGACGTAACCCATTCTGGGTGAACCATGTTAAATCTCTATGTTATCTGTGTCCTGTTTTATTTCTTTATCTTTTGTATTTAAATCTACATATAATTGTTAGTTCATATTTGCTTCAGATCTGCTTGAAACCCTATCAATTAGTATCAGAGCGAGGTATTTTGTAAATTGGTAGGACTCTCAGATTTGAGTGGGAGCAATGGAGGATTCCAAATTCAAGGTCGAAAAGTTTAACGACCAGAATTATCAGTTATGGAAAATGTAGATGGAGGATTACCTATATCAAAAGGATTTGTGGCGGCCATTGGAAGGAAAGGCAAAGAAACTGACCACAATGTCAGATGAAGAGTGGGACATTTTAGATAGAAAGGCACTGGGATCCATTCGATTGTGCCTTGCGTCGTCTATAGCATTCAATATAACAGAAGCAAAAATGTCTGTAGATTTGATGACAACATTGGCTAAGTTGTATGAGAAACCCTCGGCTTCGAATAAGGTATTTCTTATGAAGCATTTGTTTAATTTGAAAATGAGTGAGGGAGGATCTATAGCAGAGCACTTAAATGAATTTAATACAATTACCAGTCAATTGTCTTCGGTAAAAATTACCTTTGCAGAAGAGGTTAGGGCTCTCTTGATTTTATGTTCTTTTCCAGAAAGATGGAATAGCTTGGTTATGGCTATAAGTAACTCTGTTTCTGGTAAAAATACTTTGGTATTTGATGATATTATTGGTGTTATCCTAAGCGAGGAAATGCGAAAGAAAAACACAGGTGAGACTCCAACATCATTGGGTAGTGTTTTGAATGTGGAGAACAAAGGAAGATCAAAGGAATGAGGAAAAGGCCCTGGGAATGAGAAGTCACGAGGGAAGTCAAAGAAAGGACGCTCTCAATCTAGAGGAAAGAAAGATTGCTGGTACTGCACAAAGCCTCGTCATCTAAAGAGACACTGTTGGTCTCGGAAAAACAAAGAAGTAGACAAAAATGAAAATGACAGTAAGGAAGCTAATATTGCAAGTAATACTTTACAAGATGCTTTAATCTTATGTTTGGATAATGTTAATGATTCCTGGGTAATAGATTCTAGGGCTTCATTTCATGCTACACCCCATAGAAAATATTTTATAGATTATGTTCAAGGTGATTTTGGATTGGTATATTTGGGTGATGATGAGCCCTATCAAATTGTTGGAAAAGGAAAGATAAAGATCAAGTTGCAGAATGGAAATGACTAGTTTATGCAAGAGGTAAGACATGTTCCTAATTTAAGAAGAAATTTAATTTTTGCAGGGCAACTAGGTAGTGAAGGTTGCATAGTTACCTTCTTAGATAGTATCTGGAAGGTCAGTAAAGGATCACTAGTAGTAGCTAAAGGTGCAAAGGTAGGCACATTATATCTGTGTACTGGTAACACTTACTCTACCTTAGCTGCTACAGATAAAGTTACTGTAGGGATGACAACAATAAATGTTGCAAGAATAGATTCGATAATGTGGCACCATAGGTCTGGGCACATGAGTGAGAAAGGGATGAAAATCCTTCACTCCAAAAATCTATTTCTAGGACTAAAGAAGATTGATTTAGAGTTATGTGAAAACTGTGTTTATGGTAAACAGAAAAGAGTCAGATTTCTCAAGGTTGGGAAAGAGAAGAAGAGTGAGAAGTTAGAGCTTGTACATTCAAATGTATGGGGACCAGCTCAAGTATCATCTCTTGGTGGCTCTTGTTATTATGTTATTTTTATTGATGACTAAACTAGAAAAACATGGGTATATTTCCTGAAACAAAAATCAGATGTTTTTGAAACTTTGAAGAAATGGAAAGCTTTGGTTGAGAATGAGACAGGAAAAAAGTTAAAGTGTCTCAGATCGGATAATGGAGGTGAGTATTGCAGCAAAGCATTTGAAGATTACTGGTTCTTAAATGGGATTCGAAAGCATAAGATAGTTCCAGGAACTCCACAGGAAAATGGTGTGTCAGAAAGAATGAATAGGACAATCATGGAACACACGAGGAGCATGAGATTGCATGCTAGATCACCCTTACATTTTTGGGCAAATGTTGTACATACTACTATCAATTTGATAAATAGAGAACCTTCAACCCCTTTGGATGGTGGTATTCCAGAGGAGGCATGGACTAGTAAAAAGGTAAATTATTCTTTTCTAAAAACTTTTGGTTGCAAAGCTTTTGTCCATGTTGATAAAGAAAACACAACCAAGCTTGATGCTAAATCTCAGAAATGTACCTTCATTGGATATGGGATAGATAAATATGGCTATCGGTTATGGGATTTTGAAAATAAGAAAATAATTAGAGATGTTATATTCAATGAGAAGGTTATGTATAAAGAGCAGATGCATTAAAAGAAGCATGAATAGGACAAACAAGAATATGTGGTGTTGGATGAGATTCCTGAAAATGAAATGCCACAGGTACCTGATGCTTAGCAACAACAGATTGTCCCACAAACTTCTACAAGTGTTAGACATTCTACGAGGACAAGTAGACCCCCTGAAATATTTTCTCCTTCTTTGTATTCTATTTTATTATCGGATTCTGGTGGATCAGAAGAATATGAAGAAGAAATGTAGGTAGATGCCAAACAACAATGGGAGCTAGGCATGAAAGAGGAGATGGACTCCTTGATGAAAAATAAGACTTGGGACTTAGTCCCTTTACCTACAAAAAAAAGAGCCTTGCCTAACAAATGGGTTTATCGGTTGAAGGAGGAAGGAGGTCAGAAAAGATATAAGGTCAGACTTGTGGTAAAAGGTTTTGCATAGAAAAAGGGTATAGATTATGATGAAATATTTTCTCTAGTTGTAAAAATGACTTCAATTAGAACTGTACTTAGTCTTGTGGCTACAGATGATTTACATCTTGAACAATTAGATGTCAAAACAACTTTTCTCCATGGAGATTTGGAGGAGGAAATTTACATGTTGCAACCATAGGGATATGAGGTCAAAGGTAAGGAGAACTTGGTGTGCAGGTTGAAGAAAAGTCTGTATGGCCTAAAGCAAGCACCCCGACAATGGTATTTAAAATTTGATAGTTTCATGGCTAAACACAGTTATCATAGATGTCATTCTGATCATTGTGTATATTTTAAGAGATTGGATAATGGTAGTTATATTATCCTATTGTGTATATGACATGCTTATTGCTGGTTCTAACATGGAACACATAAATGATCTTAAACAACAGTTAGCTAGGTCATTTGCTATGAAGGATTTGGGTGTAGCTAAGAAAATTCTCGCTATGAGGATTACACAGGACGGGAAAAATAGAACCTTGAATTTGTCCCAAAGTGAGTATATAAAGAAGGTGTTGAAAAGATTTAACATGTAGGATGCAAAAGAAGTTAGTACACCTTTGGCTAGTCATTTCAAATTGACTAAGGAGATGTGCCCAAAGGCACAGGAAGAGGTTAATAAAATGTCTAACATCCCGTATTCATCAGCTGTTGGTAGTCCAATGTATGCAATGGTATGCACAAGGCTAGATATTGCACATGCAGTTGGAGTTGTGAGCAAGTTTATGAGTAATCCGGGTATGGAACATTGGAATGCTGTGAAATGGATTCTTCGATATTTGAAAGGAACTACTATGAAGGCATTATGTCTCAAAGGATCTAATGCTGCTCTGAGTGGATTTCTTGATTCTGATCTGGTGGGTGATATTGATTCATGGAGGAGTACGACAGGGTATGTTTTTACTATAAGGGGAACTGCAGTCAGTTGGATTTCTAGGCTACAAAAGGTTGTTGCACTTTCAACCACTGAAGCTGAGTATGTTGCTGCTACAGAAACCAGCAAGGAGATGATTTGGTTACAATGTTTTCTGGAGGAATTGGGTCAGGCACAGGATGATCGCCCATTGTATACTGATAGCCAGAGTGCCATTCATCTTGCGAAGAACTCTTCTTTTCATTTAAGGACAAAGCACATTCAGCTCAGGTACCACTTCATCTGGACTGTTTTGGAGGTGGGTCAGTTACGGATTGAGAAGATTCACACAAGTGAGAATCGTATCGATATGTTCACGAAGGAAGTTCCACAGGAGAAGCTGATTTCTTCATCAGTTTCTGTTGGTCTTCTTGATTGATAATTGTGGAATTTATACCAGTCGAGTCCTAGTGTTTTATCCAGCGGATGTTGCATGTACAGTGGTGTCGTGTAGTATCAGTTTCCAAGTGGGAGGTTGTTCGGTGTGGAGCCTGATCAGTCTCCAAGTGGGAGATTGTTAAAATGTGGCGACTGATCAGCAAAGTACTATACACTCAGCACATATCCTCTTTTTTGTTTTTCATTGATGAAAACCGACATTGTAATAAAACCCTAAAAAGAGCAACTTTATTTGTTGCCCTAAAATTGCATGTTATAAGCAGCTACGATGCTTAAGGCATTGTAAGGTTGATGTACTATTTTTCTGAGATAATAAGAAAGATTGGACGACTATGCATGGTAGACGTAACCCATTCTAGGTAAACCATGTTAAATCTCTGTGTTATTTGTGTCCTATTTTATTTCTTTATCTTTTGTATTTAAATCTGCATATAATTATTAGTTCATACTTGCTTCGGATCTTCTTGAAACCCTATCACTTTCTTCTTCTTCTCACCTTGTGGATTTGATCCTTTTCTGGACCCCTTCTTTGCTTTTCCTTTACCCGCTAGGGCAACATTCTCCTGTTCTTCCTCACTTTTCTAACTCTTATTGTTGGCTCCATTAACAAGGCTTAGTCTAAGCTCCTCCTGATTGAAGTCACACCAAAGTTGATCCCAACTTAGTAAGGTGTCTCGTCCATTCACAACTTGAACAAAGACATCCCACTACTTAGAAAAACCATTTAGGGCTATCCATACCAGCTCATCATCACTTGGTTTATCTCCAATAGCCGCTAACTCATCCTTGACAAGTCTGAGTCTAGTGAGGTAACTCGTCACATCTTCTCCCTTATTCATTCAGGTATTCTTCATCTTTTCTCTGAGAATCAGCTTCCAATTAGTGGTAGCATTCTAGTACAGATTCAGAATGGCATCCCACATCTTCTTTGCAGTATGTAACTCTGCAATATGTGGAACTATATGGTCCTTTACACCACCAAGGATTAGCCTCCTCACCTTGGAATCCTCCTTGTATGCTACAAGCTGTGTTCCATCTGAAGGTACAGTCACAACAGTGGTAACATGTTCCTTGATACCATTCTCTTCTAGCAAGAAAGAAATTATGGCTTTCCAAACACCAAAATTAGAGGCTCTATCCAATCTACCCTAATCTCTTAAACCAACTAAGGCCATCTCAAAGGTTAAAGAAAATAAAAATTCTAAAGAGGTTAAACTAGGTTTTACAAACCCTCAGTTTCCTTCACCTAGGGTAAATCTCTTCTACCCTTAACTTAGCTCTAATACCATGTGAAAAATCTATTACAATTACTGATTATTATCCTCCGATCTTTGATAGATTATTTGAGCAACAAATATTGGAAAATAACACAACTGTAATTTCACAAACTCATATAAATGCACAACACAATGAACACAATATTTTTGGACAATTGTCCCTGGAAAAACCCCTAAGGGAAAACTAGTACTGATCTCCTAATCCTCTTACTAAGATTCCACCGTGCTACTATCCCAACACTATCATTGTGCCCTTTCTAACACTGCAAGACTACTTGCTAACACTGCAAGTTCTTCACACAACTCATTCATTCATTCATTGTTTTCCAAATGCCCCCTGACCCCCTTATATACTACTCTCATTGGAAAACCAACGGCCGAAATTAATTCTCAATCAATGCCTGAGATTAAAAACAACTAAATAACCCTAGCCAAATTGGTTGCTAGAAGTTTCTAAAAAAGGTCAAATAATTAATAAGAATTGTTTGAACTCTAACTACATTTGTTAGCAAACAATTATTTACTAATTATTTAGCAAATGGACAAATAGCTGTCCAAGCTAACAAACTAACACTCCCAAAACTAGTGGACATATGAAGTGGAATGGCTTCAATGGTTACCCACATTTGTCAAACTTGGGAATGGAAGCATCGGAAAATGGAAAATGCATATGATGCCATGCCATTCAGAATTTTCAGGGGCACATGGTGGTGTGGACATAAATTTAATGAGAAACATGCAAGCTAATAAACATGGAACAACAGAGCATCAGCCTGGTTTTCCTTCACGGGAAGCGTCTAAGGATAAGAGAGTTGATGTCGTTTCAGGCCCTGCAGACAATAATCGCAAATTATCTAGTCATCATTTAATTGACTTTTTCTCAAGCAGTGAGACAAATCCATCAAAAAAATAGAGTTTCTGTCAACGAGGAAGACCTACAAGTTTTTGCTCATGCCCCAAAAGAATTTCTTTCACAATTCTCTGAGGTTGACCAACAATTGGAGCCAAGAAGGCTGATCAAGTCTCATACATCTGCTATGAGCTGTGAGCAACAAACATCACCTTAGAGGCCATTACAAGAAATACAGTGCAGAACTCAGAGAAGAAGTTGTACTAAGGTAGTAATCATTTTACGTTTCTGTAGGACAAAAATTAGAATTTTGTAAATTTTATATATTGTTGGAAAGATTTTGAAAGTTCACAACCATATTTTTTATCACAATGAAGGTACATAAATAGGGTAGTGCTCTTGGGCGAGCTCTGGATCTTAAAAAAATTGTAGGATACAAAGAGCTCTTCCATGAGCTTGAGGTGATGTTCAATTTTGAAGGACAACTGGAGGATCCAAGCAAAGGTTGGCAACTTGTCTACACAGATGATGAGGGAGATATGATGCTTGTAGGAGATGATCCGTGGTAGTAAGTATCAATGTCCAATGTTCCGCCCCCAAAAAATAGCTTGCTTCTCAATGGGTGATTCTATTATAACCTGGCTATGTTGTAATTATTTTCACTCTTTTTTTTTTTTTTTAATCAGGGAGTTTTGCAGTATTGTACGTAAGATTTATATATCTAGTCTTGCCACCACAGATACTCGACACAGTTAATGTTGACAACTGATGCTCACGGCGAGTCTCATCACATGTGACTTTCATGCTGCTGCGAAATGAATCTATTTTGAGAGCCATTCATAGTTTTACTCTTAGTTCCATAGTTTTCAAATAGTTCATAGCATTGTTTAAGTACTAGTGTTGGCTGAATAATGCAAGAGCAAGCATAGTTTTCATTAGCCTATATTTAGTTTGCGAGAGTAGTAAACTTTATTAGAAATTTTGTTTTTCTACTCCAGCAAATAAAACATGTTGTACATGCTCCAGTAGCTACGATTTGTTTTTGATAGTAAACTATTGTTTTGTCTTAGTCTTCGATCTGTTTGCTGAGATGGAAGGATGCTGCAAACTCTGTTTATATTTAGCTTCTCTATTTTTTCGGTAAAGATTCAATAAAACTATATTGAGACTTGCGTCATTGAGTTTTCCGTTGAATGCTTATATTGAGAATTGGAATTTGCCGAAAACTTTATTATGTTTGAATTATTAATTCCTTGAAAATGAGTATGACTATTGGTGTATTGAAATGAGTATGACTATTTGGTGTATTAAAAAGATAACTTAAAAAAAAAAGATGTGTGCAAGATTGTTGAATCAGGTTATGTAGAGTCAATTGATTAGAATATCCTCACAACCAATGATAAAACAATCCAGCAGAAGAATGTTAAGCATTGTTTAAGATTCAAATAGCTATTGATAAGAGCTTATTTTGAAGAATTGCAAATGCAAAGACAATTGAAGGTCTATCTGGAAGAATCTAAGAGAAGTTTACCAAGGTAGTCCTCAAGTCAAAGTTGTCAAGCTATAGACATTGAAGAGAGAATTCAAGAATTTGAAGATGCAAGAAGTTGGAAGTGTGAATCAACAGTGTCAAGGTAAAAGATGTGGTCAATAAGATGGCTATAGTTGGAGAAATTGTGAACAATGAGGTTTTGAGGAGAAAGGTGTTAAGGAATCTCGCCCAAAGGTGGAACCATGTTGCTTTAATCATAGAAGAAAGGAAAATATTGTCTACCCTTTATTTTGATCACCTAGTTGGATATTTGATGTTTCGTAAAGAAAAGTTGAGAGATTCTTTTGGAAAAATTGATGTGAAATATTTTTCCTCCAAATTACAAATTACAAAGAATGAACATGCCAAGAGTATCACAAAAAGCAATCAAGGCCAAGGTAGTGGTCAAAATCAAAATCATTCAATAGGAAATAGAGGTAGATGTGGTCTAAGAGGAAGAGGTGAATATCCAATGTTACCATTGTAACAAGTATGGACACTTCCAAAGAGATTGTAGATTAAAAGAAGATAAAAGTGTTTATTATGCTCAAGAAGGTGATGAGAATCATCCAAATCATTTATTTTTATCTTATGCCAAAGCTGAAAATACTAGTAAAGATGTTTTCTATTTAGATTCTGATTGTCTAATCATATGTCAAGAAATGAGAGGTTGTTTTCTGCAATGGATGAAAGTGTGAAATCTATAATCCAATTTGGTGATAAAAACCAATTGGAAGTTGTTGCAAAAGAAGCTATAAAAGTCCATACAAAAGAACGTATGAAGACTTTTAAAGAAATTTATAAACTAGTCAATGAATAATTTGTTAAGTGTTGGATGATTGTGCGAGAAGAATTGTAAAGTTTTTTTTCAAAATAAAAAATGTACAATCTCTGATAAGATATATGGCAATATGGTGGTTATTGTTGTACCTTTGATAAATAGTACGATGTTCCCATTAAGGTTTGTTGAATACAACAACCATATTGCCAATATGACATATGAGGATACAAGTTGGTTGTGGCATCTAAGGTACGAGAATTTAATTTTTTATGATTTGAACATTCTAACATATACAGAAACTATCTATGGTACGAGAAGTGCAGAATTATAGGGTAATGAAGTTTCTTACTAAAAAACCTGTGGTAGGTTTGGATGATAGTATTTTGTATGTGTGCCAGAGGAGTATTGAATGGACAAATTCTCTTATAAAACAGGCTTATGAGGACTTCATGAAATTAATAAATCAACTCGTAGAGTTAGTCACTTCCATGAGAAATGAACTCGTATGCATTGGGATAGAATGTCTGAAAGATGATGGATGGTGGTTCATAGAATGTCTGTAAGATGATGGATGGTGGTTCATAGAATGTCTGAAAGATGATAATGTATGAAATTATTTAGCCAATAAATCATCCACATATTCTTTCATTATGGTGTGCATCTTATTGTGAAAGATGGTGGTTATAGCTCTTTGATATGTTGCCCCTGTATTCTTCAGACAAAAAGGCATCACATTCCAACAGTATGTTCCTTATGGGCATGTGAAAGCAAGTTTATGCTGATCCTATAGAGCAATCTCAATTTGGTTGTACCCTAAAAATCCATCTATAAGAGAAAGCATGGCATGTCTTATTGTTAGGTCCGCAATATTGTTGATTTTTGGGAGGGGGAAGTCATCCTTAAGACATGCCTTGTTTAAATCTCTGAAATCTGTATAGATATAGATTCCCCCTTTAGGTTTACCCATAGGTACTATATTGGAGATCCACTCTACATAATCAATTTGTCTGATGAAACCAACATCTAAGAGCTTCTTAAGTTCTTCTTTGACTAGGAAAACAATCTGGGGTGCATCTTTCAAAGGTTTTGTTTGATAGGTTTAGCTCCTTCTGCTACAGTGAGGTGATGCATGACCAAATCTGGATTGAGGTTGGGCATGTCTACATAGGACCATGCAAAGTTGATTTGACACTTCTAGAACAATTCGAACAAATTTGGTTGTTCCTCTGGAGTTAAGAGAGATGCCAAATGTATTTGGTGAGGATTCTCAGTGGTCCCCACATTGAATTATTTTGTTTCCTCTATTAAGATAGTCAATCTCACCTGATTTTTACTAAAGGGGAGGATGTCAAACCTTTCATCCTCAAGCACCTCAGAGAGGTTTTCACCTTTGGATACACTCTTTGTTTTGACTTTTTTTTGGATCAACAAGTGCCACTATGTGGTTTTCACTAGAAGATCCATGTTTTATTATGATATTTTTGTAGCTGAAAGGTTTGGCATCTGCTCCAAAGTACGTTGTGTTCTTAAGTTCGATGGAAAATCTAGTTTTGTGATTTCTGTTTGGTATGTTATCCCATAATTCTAAAAAGTCTATGATTGCCTCATCATTTTGGAAGTGGTCAAAGCATGGGGGATTTAGTTGATTCCATTTGATGAGTTTAGGATGGATAATGAGCATGAAGTTTCTCTATGGTACTCTCCCTGTTAGGTTCAGGTGTAGGATTTGACGTAGGGCCTATGGAAGGTGCTTCTAGCTCAGGAACCCAAAATATTTTAGTCCATGCCTCTCCATAAACAAGTATATCTTTGTGAGGTGGAGGGGGTGATGTGTCTTCCTCGTCTAAAGTATTGAGATGTACTGAATCAAATTCCCACTCATGTGAGTTGGTCTCTGAATCGCTTTCGAGCATCCGATTACTGTACCAGGTTGGGATGTCTTTTGAGTGGAATATAGCATTAGTGACCGACTTATGTACTTCTATAGGTAGAATTGTTGGTACTGCGGGTACCATTGATGCTGCTGGGGGTACTGATACTGCTAATGGTGTGATCGGTTCTATTGTTGGGATTATTGGTGCTACAGGTAGGATTATTGGTTCTGTTGGTGGGTTTATTGGTGTTGTTGGTACTTTAGGTGGGATCATTAGTGCTTTTGATGTTGTATGAATTATTGATGGGATTATCAATTTTTTTTGTGCAGTTGATGTTACTGATGGGATTGTGGGTGCTGCAAATATGAAGAATTGATTTGATATGAACAGTTGATATGAGATTGATGTTGTGAGACTAATATGAAATTGATACAGAGATTTGATATGATAATGCCTCCCTCGAGATATCGTTCATGCACTAAAGACATGAATGATCTCTCGAAAGAAGAAGAAAGCTATTTGAAAGATAGAAGAGTGAATAGTTGATGACATGCATGGGTTTGACAAGACTGATTAGATTGATATTAAGTTTGGTTTCAGGAATGATACTGCATATATAAGACAAAGATGATCAAAGCATCTAGTTTTACGAAAGATACATCCTATATAAGACTTTTTCAAAATGTCTCATTTTAGGAAAGATATATCCTGTATAAGACATGGTATAATGGATAAGATGAAAAGGATGGATAGAATTAATAAGATTGGGATCGAGTCTGGTTTCAGGAATGACCCATCCTATATAAGACAAAGATGATCATAGCATCTAGTTTCAGGAACGATATATCATGTATAAGACTTGATCAAACGTCTGGTTTTAGGAAAGATACATCCTGTATAAGAAAAAGATGATCAAAGCATCTGGTTTCAAGAATGATATATCATGTATAAGACTTGATCAAATGTCTGGTTTCAGGAAAGATAAATCTTGTATAAGACATGATATAATGGATCAGATGAAGGGATGGATAGAATTGATAAGACTGGGATCAAGTCTGGTTTCAGGAATCACACCTCTTGTATAAGACATGATAGACAAGATTTGGAAGAATGATGAAAATATGAAAGTGAAGAAAGATTCCATGATGATGTGATAGATATGCATGTGATGGATGCAAGATGAATGTGACTAGATGATGATGATGATGATGAGATGTTTATTGAAAATAAGATGTTTGATATGAGATGTAAGAATGTCATACTGATAAAGATAAGGCTAACTAGAAAAAAATCCACTAGTCATACCGATCTATGTCATTGTTTTGTTTTGTTCGATGATTGATAAAAAAAATGTCTAGTTTCAAAGAGTGAGTACCCCATATGAGACCGATCTATCTGGTTTTGAGTGTACCTATCCCTGTATAGGACATGTTGATGTTGATGTAAATAGATGGATTGATTATCAAGACTCGGTGATTGATAGGAATGTTTGGTTTCAAAGAGTGAGTACCCCATATAAGACCGATCTATCTGGTTTCAAGTGTACTTATCCCTGTATAAGACATGTTGATGTGGATGTTGATTTTGAGTAATGAATTCATTAAGAAGACATCGGATTAGTTTGATCACAAATTTTGAGAGTCTTCTTGTTATTGAATTGATGGATGAGAAATGCGTTAGTGCTTTGATTTTTAATTTTTATTTGATTTTGATGATTTTTCTGATTTTTTAGTTTGTGGATATTTAAATTTTTGGATCTTTTTAGATTAGAAGAAAGATGTGTTTGGTTTCCCCTATTTATAGAAAGATAAGGAATGGATGAATGAACCGTTGAGGAGGATTCCCTTTATTAGGGTCCTAATGGAAGTAGTCTCTTCCTCTTCCACCATCATGATGGCTATGTTGCTCAAATGCTTGTCGTATTTGTGTTGTATCGAAGTTAGAGTGTAGTTTGGCACCCTCTTGAGCAAGTTTTAAGAAATGAGCATCTGCATTGTTTCTAAGGATCTCATCAAAGAGCCTATTGAATTTGGGGTTATGTTGTGCTCTTTCTATATTGTCAATAGTTGGAGTGTTTGGATCCTTTGAATTAGTGCCTCCTCCAATGGCCTCATGAGAATCTTTGAGGTTTTCTTCCTCCTCTTCAATTTCTGGTTGTCGGCTTCTCATTGATCTTGTGTGAGCCATGATTTTTATGTTTGTGAAAATGATTTATGAAGTGTTAATGAAATGTTTGATGGAAGACAAGTTTTATGAAATGTAAATGTTGGATGATAAATATCTAACACTGAAGGTTGGATGTCCACAGAGTTCTTTGTGAATTGCTCTTGTGTGTTTTCAACAATTTTTGATGTGATAAGGTATAGCAAGGTTTGAGATATGCTACAAACCAAGCTACCTAGCAATGAGAGGATGCACTCATAAACTAGTTTTAACCTACATATAAATGACTCTTAGGATGATTGATCCTAGATGTAGAGACACTCTAAAAAGTGATTTGTTGTTTTGATCTAGCAATATCTAAAAAGTACTAAGGACAAGATTTTTTTTTGTGTTTTGGGAGTTAGATGGATTGTGATGTGTTGAATGTGAAAGTAGAAATGGGTAGGATGTATGTCTCAATAGAACCTTTTTGTGATAAAGGGGGTTTATATTTCTTCCTCTCTTTTAGGTGTTGGTGGTTCCCCTGGAGCTTTGTTGTAGGTAATAAAGATTTAAGGAAAGAAAGTATGGTTGATCTTGCCCACTTTTTTTTGCGATAATTAAAAGCTCTATACTGTGTAAAATCTCTATTTCTCAAAGGCTCTTCATCAAATTTGTTGGATTTACCTTGAAGGTACAAATGTATATGATGTAAGAATACCCTATGTGAGAGAAAAATTTGTCAATTGATATAGAAAAACTTCTTTCTTTTGATAAGAGCTCGTGAACCAAGTTGCCTCTTCTTCAATTTGGTCTTTTGATGAAGAGTTTGTTTTCTCATGATGTGAGTGATGGTCATACAAACTGATATTTTGTTTCACTTGTTGAGCTAGTTTTGTTTGTCAATGTTTGATGTGCATTTGTTGGATGAATACTTGGTTTGAATTTTTTTGAAATTATGTGACAAGAAAACATAGCAAGCGTACAAGAACAATAATGTTGCCCTTTTTCAATAAAAGGAAAAAATAGGTGTGGGTGTAGATCAACCCAATCATGAACTTTGACCCTTTGACTAAATGTATTTTAATGTTTTCAAAGCCTGAATTCGGCTCAAATTGTTACTGGTTTGACACAAGATGAAGACAAATCAAAAACTGTTTATCCCTAAGGTCATTGGCCTGTTGTGATATTTTCAGCCCACATCTTGATATTTATTCGATTTTGGTACTACATACATTATGAATCTTGTCGTGGCAGGTAAGGATGTGATATACTAAGTCTTGCGCAAGCATAATAGATAGATGATCCCTATGATGGGGGAGTCACCACTTTTATCAAGCTACAAGTAGCCTTTCAAAAAGCCTTGTTTCTACTCAAGAAAATATGTATGGTGAGTGTATCTTGGGAGAAAAACCATCTATGCTCGTGCATTGAACTTTTCACAAATATCCTCAATCAATAGAATGGGTGGGCTTCTATAATAAAAAGGTGTCTAGTAATGTTCAATGTTTTTGGATGTAAGTTCATTCTGCAGTGACTCACTTAAGAACCTTGGAACTTGTGGTGGGGCCCATATGTCCTTTCAAAAAGTTACACTATAGGAACAACTACACCCAAGGCTATAACTTTCGCTCTCACCTAATTTCTATAGAAGCTCGAAGGATTTATCGGGCAAGGTCATTCCCAAGAGTGATGTGTCTCTTTGTAGGCCTCTGTTAAATTATTTTTTTTAGCATTACTAACACTTTTCTCTTGCACCTAGGAAGTACAAGAGCCAGGGGAGAGGATAGTGTGTGTTAGAAATGGAACAACTCTACAAAATTTTGCACAAGTGTGCTGAACATTGAAAACACTTATTCTTTTTAATTGATTTACTGCAATGTGATCTAGATGCTATTTGGAGATTTTCTCCAACAACCACAGTGTTCTTTTTAACTCGTCAAAGCAATATGTTGTCAAACTAGGAAAATGAAAAGCCTGGTAAACCAAATTGAAGCACGTTTGCTTAAGGGAAATCATTTTGTAAACCAAAATGGATGAATTGTTTGTTCTTTTGAACTTGCAAAATGAAAAATTGATTGTGTATTTTATCCTTGCAAGAAATGAAATATTTACCCCTAACTTGCAAGGAAACAAAGTTGTTTGTTTGATTTTGTGGTTCTTTTTAACTTGGCAAAATGAAATTCTTTTTAAGCCCAAATTAAATTTTTTGCTGATTTTAGTCCCAAAGAGAAAAGGGAAGTTTGTTTTAAGCCAAAAAGGAAAGTGAATTCTTTTTTAAAATCTAACCTTAAAAATAAAGCTAGAAAGCAAAAGAAATGAAAATCCCTAATTTTTAACTCCTTAAATCCTACAAAACAAAAGGTTGGCCAAACCTGCACATGAAAAGAAAATTAGTTAGTGAAATGAAGGTTCTGGTGGGCTTCTACAAGCCTAAAATTTTGATTTTTTGGTTACATAATATTTTTTTCCAACTCTCTGTTACAAAAATGCTACTCTGTGTAAACACATTAGGGCTACTTTACTACAAACGCACTGAAAGATTGACAAAAGCGCTAAAAGAGCAACAAAAGAGCTACAAGATGTACAAAAGTACTAATAAAAACTGTCAAACAAAATGAAAATTTTGTCAGATAGAGAGCGTAAAAGCACTAAAAGAGTTACAATAGCGCTATTTCATGAACAATCGAGCTATAACCCAAACAAAAGCGCTAATTCTCTAGCATAAGTGCTAAATCTTAGACAAAAGCACTAAATCTCTTGCTGTCAATAGCACTAAACCGTGACCTATGTATGGAAATTTTAGAAAATCACAAGAAAGAGGTTAGTTGGAGATCAGAAGGTTGTGTGTTCAATTCACGTCGGGCTCAACAAATGATGCGTTGCTAAAAGGATGTTTGAAACACAAGATTCAAATGTTAATCTTGTTAGTATCAATCATAAATGGAATAGAAATTAAACTACAATCCTAAGCATGCATATCAAGAGAGATATCAAGAAGATAATGGAAAGCACACAAAAATGAAGGAATGAAACAAAACAATCCAAGATGCCCTCCAACATGCTCATAGTTTCTCCTCCCTTGTTCCTCTCCTCTCCAAGTTCTACATGAGTGTAGCTCTCAGCAACTTTTTGCACTATTATGGATGTCTTATGGAGGTTCAAGATTATGAAAATGAAGATAAAGATTATGCAAATGCAAACAAGCTAAATTTGAGAAATTACTTAATTAATCTAAGTTAATTTTATCCAAAATAACAAAGAAAACTGCTTCTAAATGCTCTCTAAAATTCACTATAAGTTAGATGCATACAAGATTTATGGATGTGGATTATGAAGGAATGGGCTCTATTTATAGAAAAAATAGAGTAATGGATGGCCAAGATTGACTAATCTTAGCAAGGATGAGGATTGATGGGTTTGTGATGCATGTGAGGGCTTTCAACCCTATCCCATGATGACAAATATCAACATGAGATGGCTTGAGAGGAGAGGGAAGAAGCATTAAATGCTTAAGATGACTTGAGGGTTACCTTAGGAGTTAAGGTTTAGGTTTGGGTTAATGAATAAAAATTTTATCCAATGAATAATATCTTTATCTGATGGATAAACTCTTGTGCAAGAGTTAGTGGGGATAACCATGGTCAAAGCAATGAATTCTTGAGGAGACACATGAGTTAAATGGGGGTTGAGTTAGAGGGAAAGTCTCTAACCATGTGGGTGAGTTGAGTTTAACCATTAATGGTTATGTAAGAGCCATAAATGTTTGTGTAAGAACTATTAAGGGTTTGGAAGACTTTAGGGGTTAGCGTGTGGGAGAATAAAAGCCATTAAATGTTTTTCAAAGACTTTGGAGGCTTTGAGAAGCGACTTCAAGTTGCTTAGGAATGTGACAATAACTAGGGGATGGGATTAGGCTAATTAGGAATGGTTTAGACGAATCTAGAATGGGATTATGATGCAAGTGGGTTTGGTGGGTGAGGAAAAATAGGATTTAATTAAAATAAAATTACTTTATTTCAACTAAATAGGTGCAACTTGCATTTGTAGGAGAATGCAAGTGCGGGGGGTAGTTTAGGGATTTAAATAAATAAATATTTATCTATTTAATTAAAGGAAGAAAGGGGGTTAAATTAAATAAATATGCTTTATTCATTTAATTGATTTGAGATGTGGTTTAATGAATTAATTTAAATAAATTGGATAATTTATTTAGTTAATAGAAGAAGAGTTTAAAGATGAATTAATTAAATATTAATTTAATTAATTGATGACTGGTGGTTAAATAATCAAATAAATAGTAAATATTCATTTAATTCAGTGGACATATTTATGTGACTACATGTATAAAATTGAGATTTTGTAATGGATTAGGAATTACATGTTTAGACTTAGTGCATTCTTGTTATAACATATGATTCTTATTGGTTTAATAGCATGAGTTCCTAATTAGAAAAGAAGAGTTGCATTTATTGTTATAGTCTCATATATATGTATATGGTTAATAATCTTGATGCATTGGGCAAAGATAATCTTACGAGAATTAAGAACATTTGGTTTGGTGTTTAAAATGAACTTAGAGTATTTGATGGGGTTAAGGAGATATGCATTGGTGATTCTTATTCTCATGATTACAAAGTAATGAGTAGATCTTAGTTGCATTGAATGTTATGATTTCATGATGTAGATATGTTATTGTGTTATTACTTGTAAGTAGTGATGTTAAGATACCCTAGGGAAAGAATGGTTGGATATTTACCCATGGTTATGGTTAAGTTGATATTTCCATTTTCCTTAAACGTTACATTTAGCTATGGTCATGCTCATGGTGTTTTATATATTCTTGTAAGATAGTAAACGATGTATTTGATATGTATATGATAGTTGATCTTAGTTGCATATGTTGTATTAGTAGATGTTTAATTTTTTTTTAATCTCTATTCTTAGTTAGTTTAGTTGTATTTCGGTGGGCATTATAGGCTCTAAGGAGGATCTAGAGAGATGGAAACACCAATATTTTGGTTTCCCCCCCCTTGTGCTAGGGTATGTCTATGAGAAGAAGATGGGGCCATGTTTCTCTTCAATGCTTTCTCTCTTAGAGAGATTATTGATAGGAGTATTAGCACTTTCTTCATTCCCATTAGATACCCTAGGAGAGGTACAAGTATTATATTTTCCATTATCATCTCTAGGATTGGGATCTACAAAAGATTTTAGCTAATCTATGTATGAAATGCATTTTCCCAAAAATGTCACCATAACACAACATACATGATACATGAAAGCTTTGAAATCTATTTGATGAAAAGGAAGCAACTTAGAAATTCTTAAAATGAATTATGTATGAGTGCTATGATGAAAAGAAGTAACATGAAGTGAAAGAAGCCATTATCCAACACATGATTATAATAAACATACATAAAAACCAATATAATCATATGTCAAATAGCAAATGAATCAAATCCATTAATTGCCATGATGAATATTTAAATTTAGATCCAAGCAAATTAATGAAATAAATTAAGGTTTTGTAAATAAAACCTCTTAATTTATGTAAATTGATTCTCAAATTTAAATTTTGAAAAATGTGAAATGAAAATTTGAAATTTGACTTTTTGAAATTTGAAAGTTGAAATTTGAAAAATTATTATCCAATTAATTAAGCAAATTAAATTTAAAACTAGGGCCTTCTCAAAATAACCTCTTAATTTTCAAATTAAAAATTAGATGTAATTTTGAAATTTGGGAATTGAAATTATTAATTTCAATTTAAAAAATTAGGGCTCTTTTAATTAACCACTTAATTTTAAAATTTAAATTTTAAATAAGATCCGAGGTTGAAATTTTGGAAATTTAAATAGTTAATGCAAAATTTGGAAATACACAAGATTAATTTAAACTTGAAAAATAGGGTCCTTTTAATTACCCACTTAATTTTAAAATTAAAATTTGAAATTAGTTCCAGCATTGTAATTTTGAATTTGAAACAAATGTGAAATGTGAAATTCAAAATTTAAACAACCCACAAGCTCAATTTAAAAAAAAAATTAAAATTAGGGTTTTGAAAACTAAGCACTTATTGTTAAAATATGAAATTTAAATTAAAATTGCAAGTAAAAATTTTAATTTTAAAATTGAAAGAAACTCAGATCTCAAATAATTTATCCAAATTAAGTAATTCACAAGCTCAATTTTGAAAAAAAAAATTAGGGTTTTAGTGAAATTAACCTCTAAATTTTTAAAATTTGCAAGGAAATAAAACTTGTACATGAAAAATTGAATTTTAAATTGCATACACTCAAATTTGAGTATAAAAATCAGAATTACTAGTGTAAGGAGTTGGGTTCACCAAAATGTAATGGTGAAAAAATAATGTTTCCACCATTTGAGAGATGAAGATTGCTAATTTACCATTACATTCAAAAGAGGGATGAATCTAGTAGATCTCATCCCAAATTAATAGGAATAAGGACTGATTACTGGGTGGATTCAAGGTTGTGTGTGAATTAATTACCCTCTTTTGTGAGTTGAAATGCTGGATTACTGGAAAATAGTGAAAATTGAAGGTAAAATTGAGAAAACAGTTAGCTACATATGCAGGATTTTTGCACACACCTGGATTTAAGCAATATAAGATAATTCAGACCCAATCCCCGAAAAATATCCAAAAATATTAGCGAGGAGGTGGGTGCCTTGGTCCTCCAACTTTTTCACACACTGAAAAGAGTTGATCCATCTCTACAAATAATGCTTATTCTGAAGATTGCAGCTCCATACCTATTTCTTGCACACAGAAAGAAGGGAAAATGGGTTGGGAATAGGGGTTTTCCCAATTCAAACCCCAATTTAGGAAATAATCTTGAATGAAATATTGCGAATACTAGAAATAAATGATGGAAAGGTATACCTCAGATCTACAATGGCTGATAATGATGCCTTGCTTCTTGAATGTAATCACATATGTTGTATGAAATGGCATGGACATGAAAAAACCCTAATCACACACACATGCTTGCAAATCAATGATGTAATGTTGCTCCATAATTGATGAATGAAGAATATTCAGCCTTGAAGACCTCTAGATATGCTTGATGATAGATTCCTTAATGGTTGATTTCTTATGCTCTGATTTCACCACCTTATGAATGTATTGTACGTCAAAATGAAAAGGTAAGACATCCTTATATACTTTCTTGTCATCAATTATATTAATTTTCTGACATAGGTTGACATGAATCGAGGTTTCCTATTCAATTTTGAGATAGGGCCCAAATTAGGGAGGACCAAGGCACTACTCCTTGGTCCAAGTGAGGACCAAGGCGTTGCTCCTTGCTCTGAGTGAGGACCAAGGAACTGCTCCCTAGTGCTACCCCATATTTGGACCAGGGTTAAAAATGACAATCAGGTAGAATGTGATATAAATGCCATTATTGCATGATACAAGCATAAATGAGTCCTAGTTAGGCATAGGGATGAGAAACACCAAGGTGAGTGCCCCAAATGCGGTCAAAATTGCAAAGAGTTTAATTTTAAGATGCTACACAACCTTTGAAATAATTTAATACATAAAATCAAGTAAAGAAATTTTGTTACCTATTGTATCCAAATGTTTTCAGTGATCCTCTTGTTGAGACATATCCAATGCATTCATTATATGAGACATTTCTCAAAAGTTGAACTTGTGAAAATAAATATTAGTGACATGCTTGAAGTTTTCAAATTTACAATAATGGTAGAAATGATGGTATAATTTGTAATAATTTAAGGCACAATACTTTCCATATCATTGATTTCTTCAAGATGGCTTTTGGACAACACCACTTTACATACCAAGTTTGCCCATAAAATGTAGCGCATAAGAGAAAATGCAAGTATACCAAACAAAGTTAGAATCATATAGATCTTAATGTACACCCTTTATCATACTTTAAGTTATAAAAATAAGTAAAGAACAATTAATAAAGAAATGGTGTTTTGACTAGAATACGAAAACCGTGCAAATAGGAAACAAATGACTTAATATGGAAGTGTCTATAACATGTGTTTGCAGAAGGAATTGAGATGTAAATAGCCCTAAAAAATGTCATATTGAACCATAAATCGTGACAATTTAATGGCTGCTTGTAAAAATATTCACAACACAACCCATTTAAAATTAAAATAAAATGTTACCTGCCAAGCACTTAGAATTTATTAACAAATACAAATGGAAAACGCAATGAACCAAAACTCTATTAATGCACACATTCAGTTGAAGGGATATACCATAGAACCTTTATATTCAACCCCAAAATAACATAGTTTAATGGTTGTGTCAAAAAAATACTCAAATCAAACAGAAAATAAATTGTGTAAAACCCTAAATAACAAAAACATACTTATTTTCTTCCTATGATAACTTTCCAATTCTTGTTCACGATGTCTTCATTCTATTTAAGGTGAATACTTTTTCATAGTCTTATTTACCCATGTCCTTTTATTTCCCATCTCCTTCCTCTGAAAATTCCACACCAACAAAATTTACTTCAAAATGCCTTCTTTGTGAAAAATGCAAATTATCCTTTGAATTTGATATGTAAAAAATGAAAAAACAATATCTATATTGTATGAAATCATTCATAGCCAATTTTTTTTTTCAAATTGGCCAACAGGTGTTTCTATTGAATGTGAATGCAAAGAGGAGAAAAGTCATTCTTGCATTTGATTAAAGGTACTCTCAAATTGTGATCTTTCTGAGGCCAATTCTTAAATTGTCAGTATCCTTGATGAGTCTTAGTCTGGTTTCAAAATTTGTCTGTTTATTCCTACCATAGGGGACCCTGTCAAAGCCTTTTCTAGTATTCTAGAAAAACTTATTCAGAAAGAGGATGTCCATTGTTACATTCATGTTTCTATAGATGAGTATGATCAGAACAAAATTAGTGACTTTAAAAGAATTCATCTAGTTGATAGTTTGTAGAGGTTTGAACTTGATTATGCTAGTCTAGGGCACATGGGTTTGGATACTCGGAGAAATTTATCTACGGTTTCTAAGGATGAAGTAGTAAGGATTGTATTGTGTAGAATTCACAAATATTACTTGTGATTGGATTGACTATACCAAATTTGCAAGGAATTCCTAAGGGATGTGATTAGCTTATGCTCTATTAGAATGGTGCCTACTATCAAATTAGTAAAGAATGTGGAAGTGAACAAGCTGACTAGAGTTGTATCTGATAAGTAAGCCCTTAAAATTTATAGCACTACAAAAATGGGTGTGATATGTGTGATGATGCAAATTTCGTACAAAGTCTATTTTAAAAATTAGGAAGGATCTTCCTCCTCTATGATAGTCTATGGGGAATATCAAATGGTAAATGAGAACAAGGATTGTGACTTGTGTGATTTCTTAAGGTGTCAGTTGCTAAAAAATCTCTAGATAACAACAAATGGGAATTATCCCTTCCAATATGGCTATCTTGTTGTTTTATTGGTTTTGTACTTTCTAAATGCATAACTAGGAATGAAAAATGTTGCATGGAGAAAAGATATGTCTATTGGCTCTCAAGTCAAATAGTATTTGGATAATTTGGATAGTGGTAAGGATGCTTGCTGAAAGCTCTTTATGGATCTCTAGAGGGAGATGACTAAAACAAACAAAATTTATTTGAATGTTGTAGATTTGTATAAGAAGGAGATTACTTTCTTGGTGGACAAGAGAAATTGTTTTATGGAGGTTGTAGTGTTGAGGACTTCATGGGTATCAAAACTTCTTTATGAAGTATCTAACAATGAATGCATGAGTATTGCTAAGATTCTTCTCAAATTTCCAAAAGATATGAGTGTAGAAAGGTTTGAAACTTTTGACAAGATCATGAGAAACTCTAATAGAAATAAAATTAATGATGTAGGAGTTGCTACAAAAGAAAAAATATTTAGTATTTGTAGACGCCATTTCCTCTATTTCTAAAGTATTAAAATATAAGCATATGAGTTTAATTGAAAAAGAAAGTATAGACAATGAAGAGGTGGAGAGTGATGAAGGTGATTGGAAAAGGCCAGTATGCAAAAAGATATTGTAAAAGAACAAAATTCCATTGCCTCCCCTGCTTCTTCTGGGGAAAGGTAGTTTGAGGTTGATAAAGTACTTGATTTAATTAGACAACCTAATTTTCCGAAGGATATTAGTGACTTAAATCTTATTGTTCCTACATATGATCAGGATGTTATTGAACAAGAATGTGTTACATATATGCTCTGGAACCATCTTACTCAAAATAATGTTTTAGACTTACTTCCAATAGTGTTGATGGAAATGTTGATAGAGCATATGGCTTTATTTGATTCTGATAGTGGCGATTCAGATGAGACAAAAATGCATAAGGGCACTTCATAATATTAAACTTGATTTGATAAATTTCATAAAAGTGATTGATAATTTTGCATGGCTATATCATTATTTATTAAGGTGGCCTACCGCTATGAAGAAATTTAAGGATGAGATAGACTCTACTGGGTCTTAGCTTATTGATTCGACTCATTTATTTGATATCTATAATGATGGTAATGGTGCTATGACATCTAGGGTTTGAGATTTTTAATCTTAATTATCCCTATGGTAGAGACAAAGAGATGAATATATGAGAGTGTTCCATGATCAAAAAGATGCAATGGAGTTGAGGAAGTCTTTATTTATCAATTTGTTGGTAGATGCTCAAAAGGTGGAATGAATTGTTGCATTTAATTTTAGTTTGGAGTGTGAATGTGAGAGTAGAATTCTTTCTACTACTATTCATTCATAGAATTCTTCTCTTGTGGGGCTTAAGAAATGATTCAAGAATATTTGACTCGGTAAGGTATGATAATTCTTATGGGCAACTATTAGATAGTTAGTTATCTGATGGTATTTATGCTTAGTCTATTCCTTTTGAAGATCTATAGTGTTAGTGATTATTTTTGTTAGGAGTGTTTACAAAATTGTATAGTTTTATTGTAAGTAGAGTTGCCCTTTGTCTTTGATGTTAAAGGGGAGAGACGTATTTTGTTATATGGAGTATCTAAGTATTTTTATTTTTCCATCAGTGACAAAGGGGGAGATTGTTGCACATATGAGTCTTGGTTTTCATTGATGTCAATCTTATTGGTGGTTTAGTTTAGTGGTACTATTGGTGGTCCGACTATTTGTCTTGTTATTCGTGTTGTTGGTCTTTGTTTTTAATCAGTTTAGTTATTGATGTATTGCCTTATTGATAGGTCAGCTATTGGTCTGAAAGTGACTTGATGCAGAAGCAGATGATGTAATAATATTCTAGATTGACTCCTGTATATTAGTTGTATTAGGATGTTGGTCTAAACATCTGTCAATAAGTGATGTTATGCAAAGTTGGATATAGTTTATTTGCAGGGTGATGTGTTTCTCTTTGGAATATGTGGATATGTGATGGACGCCAACTGTAAGTTTTCAAGATTATATATTATGTTTTTGGAGGAAAAATGTATTTTTTCTTAGTACAAAAACCATTTTGGTGAATGGTATCTTTGATTGGTAATGTATGGTTGTATTGGATATGTATCAGATGGACTTGTGGATTGGCATAAGTTTATCATGGACTGATCCTCTTACATTTCAATTTTTTTAGTTGAACATATGCCTCTCTAGTACAAGAATTATCTATATTTGTGATCAAAGTTTGTGCAGTGCTAGGATGTTGTGGAGGAATGCGCTATATTCTACATGGTATACTACTTTTTTTGTGCTTTGCATATCTTATTTTTGGATATGAAATAAGTGTTCAGGTAAAACAAATCAATATATATATTATCTTATGTGTTTTTGTTTGAGTGGTTGCATACATAGAGGTTTTTGGTGACTTTTTGGAAAGTGTGCTAAATCCGAGTGAATCTTCACACGTCTTATTTTCCTTTTATATATATTGCTTTAGCTCAATAATGTATATACATGCTACATCCTTAAGCTGGCCTAATAGAGGTTATTATTGATTCAGTTGGTATATAATGAACAAATCAGTTGGGTTTATTAAAAAGCACAAATTAGAGAGATAGGATGGAATGAAGTAAAGGATGTTGTGAATGTGATGAAAATTTAAGGTGATACAGTGGGCCAGATGTGTGATAGTGCAAAGATGGAAGTTAGATCATATGTATATTAAGTTGTGAACTTTATCTACATTTTGATAGATTCTATTTTTTCTTGTGCATTTCAATCTCTTATTATCATAATTGTTTTATTTGGACAAATATTTTGTATCTTACGTTGAAGAAGTATTCTTCAATTCTACGAGTCTCTCTTTTGTATATTTGTCTAAGGTTGTGCACTTTAGCCAACAAGTCCAAGCTAGTGAGCTTCCTAGTCTATGACCAAAACCATTGTAAACACTTATTACATATATTGTGAGTTTGATTCTCACCATGGTTTTTCCAATTTGGGTTTTTCACATAAAAATCATGGTTTTCTTGTGTGGATGCATTTTTTATTTCAGTTATTTACTTTTATGCACATGTAATGAGTTGATGGTATGGATTAAGTGATTTAATTTTCTTAAGTTTTAGTTTATGTTGATTCACCCCCCCCTCCCCCCCGGCCTCCCCCCCTCTTAGCCATCTGATAGTGTTCAATATGATGGAGTAAATAGTAGATTTATTTGTTATATAAAATTTTGATGGGGAAGTTGATGTGGATTTTGGAACATAAGGACCCAAAATGGATGGAGTAGATGATGGGGCATCTAAGATAGTGGATTTTGGGACATATTAGAAAGCTGGGAGATCTTTAGACGGAGAAATGAACAAAAATTTAGGAATACAAAGTTTTAATTCCAATTTTTATTTTTATTTAGGCTATGGTGCTTCTATGAAAAACTTGGTAATCTATACGATTTTTTATTTTTCTTTTCTTTGCGGTTTTTTCAAATAAATTGCTTCTATGGGAAACTTAGGAAACTGTATGGTTTTTTTATTTTATATTTTCTTGATGAGCCTTTGTGACCATAACAATTTTTAGTTTCCTTTGAATAAACTTTTTCTTTATTTTTGCATGTCTTTTAGATGGTACATGTTAATATTTAGATGTATGTGGATTTTGTGACTTACAGATTTTATGTTTGGCATCTAGATTGCTTCCAAGAGAAGTAGGATTCATATAGGGATAGGAATTATATGAAGGTGTTTTGGATGGATCCATGTAGATGGACTTTTGTAAGGTTCTCAAGGATATGTGCATGGTGATATTGAATCAAGGATTTATAAATAGTGCAAGGGATTTGCATCAAGAAATGGATTACCTTGAATTTTTATTGTGGATGGCCCTTGGGGATAAACACAAAAGTTGTCACCATTAGATGTATTGTATGATAGAGATAGCATAATTTGGTTTTGTAAAGATATAGGGGATGATGGAATGTTGGGAGATATAGAAGCTTCTTGTCGGCCAATTTTGTTTTGGATAACCTACTATTGAACCACATGAGGTAGATATGTTGTTGGTGTGATTCCTTTGGAATGAGTCATTTCTAGACATAAGTAGATTATTTTGATCATTCTTGGAAAAAGTGTCTTGACATATGCCTAGTTCATTATTAAGTGAATTATTGAGACGTTCTTCAATAGTAATGTCATCTTGATCAATAAGGTCCTAAATGAGGTTTTTTTATTTTGAGAACTCAAATTTTTTATGTCTTTTAGTCCTATTATAGTCACAATTTTTTTTGTTTTTCCATAATGTTGGTTTGACTTAAAGGTCATAATGAATAATTTCATGCAATGTGATGGTGTTTGACTTGACAAATTTTTCTCAATAAGATTTGATTGGTTCTATAATATTAGTGAATTTTTGTGTTCATGTTTGGAGAACGCTTTCTATGGATTTACTGTTTGTAGGAATGTGTGAGTGGTTTTGAGGATTTTTTATCAAAATGGATGTGGTGACATGAATAGGTGATATGGTGTGTTTCAAAATGGATTTGTGAATTGCAAGTTATGGGGTCATGATTGGGATAATACACATGTATATGTGGCGTTTGATGATTTTGGAACATGTGTAAGTGGAATTGATATAAATGATAGGTTGTTGTGATGGAATAGTCTCATAAGAGAATGAAGGTTGGTATGGTGGTGACTCTATTTTGATTATAGGGATAGATGTTTTGACTTACACAACCATTTTTGTCCAACAAATTCATAATTTTTGTTTATGGATTTTAGAATACAATTTGGTATGTCTAAAGTTTTCTTTCTTGTATGCTTCTATATAGGTCTCATTTTAAATTTTAGGATGTTAAGATAGAAATGAAAATCTAAGCAAATCAATTCATAGATTGTCAGAGATGCATCACATGATGTCTCAAATGCATCATAAAATAGCTCAAATGTGTCCCATAATAGATTAGATGCAACACAAGATGTCTCAAATATCTAACAAAATAACTGAAATGCATCCCTACCTTAGATTTATCATAGGATATCATGTTAATACATTACAAGATGTCTCGAATGTATTATTCTAACTATATTTTATAAAAAGAAATCTCGAAGATAGTTGTTCATTTTTTGTGCATGTTTGATGATTTAGATTTTGCAAGACTCAAAATAAAAAGAAAAATAAAATGGCTATTTGATTCTTAAATTTAGGTTAATAAGGCTAAGGGCCAATACATTCATTGGTATAGCAAAAATTTTAGATAGTCATGATGAAGCATACCCCAATTATTCAAGTGGGTGTGTTTCCGTATTGTAGGCCTAAGCAATAAAATACTATAGAATTGTACATGCATTCTCCAATCTCAAGATCCCATGGCTATAGGTCCAGTTGCACAAGGGCTCACCATTCCTCTACCCCCAATGGTTTGAGAACCTTTTAACTGAGGGACTTCCACATTACTTAGGATGATACCTATTCGGTAACTATAGGTATGATAATATACCTTACACCACAATATAGGAATGACTAATGACTCTTAGGTTTCTACAATAAAGGTTCATAGTATGGTATAATCTATGGACACCAATCATTCTATAAGGATGAGACCTAAGTGTAAGTGAATTTATCTTCACCTTGTGTCCTAAATCACTTAGCGAATCGAGGATGCACAAACATGATGTGATTGGATTGAGGTATAACATAAATTGTTATCCATTATTTATATAGAATGTTAGAATATCTATTTGAGGTTAAAGAAAATGGTAATGAAATCCCGAATCAAGCCTCTCTACTAAAAAGAAGAAGAAGAATGTTGATGTTGCTCTTGAACCCAATTTTGAATGACCACATGAAGGGAGAGGATACACACAGAACACCCTTGGGAAAATAAAAAATGTACAAGAACACAATATACAATAAAAAAGGTTATGTCCCTTAGAAAATTGTAGTGTTATACAAGATAGAAATTGAAGTAGCACAATCCTTGAAAAAAAATTGTCAGTTTTCTAAAGATCAAGGTCTCCTCTCAATCATTGCCAAGTAGCTGCATATATTATATTAGAATCCAAATCTTGAATAATATTAGATAGAAAAAGATAATCTCTAATTCATATAGCACATCCTATAAATGAATTTTGTATGATTTTCTTATAGACTTGAAAAAAAATCCACTTAAAGATGATTTCATTTTAAAAACTATAAGAAATTGAAGCTTTGAAAAGAAGAGGCGACTTACAATGATTTTAACAATTTTTTGATGAAGGATCTAGAAAAATGAATTAGACCACAACATAGGTCATCAAACTAGCTTTGCAATGCTTTTGAATTTTGAAAATGCGATATGTTATACAAAATTTATGATCAATTACATTAAAATACCTTTCTTATCTCATCATATGTGTGACATAATGCCACATTTGTAGTGTTTAAATCCACTTATGTGTTATTAAGAGCTTCAATTATGTCACTTTGCTAATCATTGGTATTTGTGCCCATAGGTGTAGTGTTTAAGTTTACAAATGTGGTGTTTGAACTAGTGATTCAGAAAAAATTCAAAAAGAGGACACATGGCACCCAAAAAGAATGAAATCACTATTAGAGGTTAGTATGTGTTAAAAAAGATAAAAGGTCAATATGCCAAAATAGAAAAAAATTGATTGATTGTTACCAATATTTATCTTCTTAGTTTCAAGTATTAGAAGTAATTTTCTCTCAAATTTGTATTCTAGTACTATTTTAGTAGCATGATCACATGAAATCTCAAAGACTGTGGTTGTTTATTATTGACAATATAGGTTACTTTTATATATTTTCTGATATGGATCAATAGTGATGATAAGATGATAATATTTCATGATCAATTGATGAGAATTGATGAAAAAAATTAATTGACATAATTATGAAGTTAATTGATTGCATGATTGAGATACACAAAATTGATTAATTAGCTGAACTCAATGTGAGTGTTTCTTGAGATGTTGAGATGAAGACTTAGTTAGCATTGCAAAATTAAAATTATTTAATCAGGTGCATGAGAAGAATAAATAAATAAAAGAAATAATTCAACTGTAGAAGAGTTAGTTAGGTAATTAAATAATTAAAATAACTATTCAATAGGAAAGTATAAGAAAAATAATTATTTAAATAATAAAAATTACTTAGTTAATGTGCATGATGGAAGAAAATTTAAATAATTAAATAATAAACATTACCTAATTATGTGTGCAAGAAAGAATTAATTAAATAACAAAAATCATTTAATTAATGTTAGACGAATTTGAAAAAAAATAATTCAAAATAAATTGATTTGTGATGGGGGGAAAAATGATTTTTAAAAATTATTTAGAGGAATGATGTTAGATTAATTAAATATTAAAATTATTCAACTAACTTAGAAGAAATAATTAGGAAAAATGTTGTTTGTAGTTGTGGACAATTTTAGTGACTAGAGATCCCCATTGACCTTATTGTTGTAAAACCCCCATTGTGTGCATATTTCTATTTATACACATATTATGATAATATTTTGTTAGCCAAATTTTCATGATTTCTCATTAATGCAATCCACTCTCACATTTTAATTAAACAAAACGCTTTCATTAAAGGCACCAAATCATCCAAGAAAATATTTTAGTTAAATGAGATTGGATTGTCTTTGATATATGCCATCTAATAATACACTCTTGTTGTCTAATTACTACATATCATTTGCATGTAATTATCACATGGGTTATCTAATGGTAAAATAGTGTGACTCAAGTCATGCTTAAACCCCTTGCTCCAAAGTATGTACCATTTATCAAATAGATGTTGTGTGTCACCACACAATCCATGTTGTCATGCATTGAGTATAAGACCTTACTCAATGGTCAAACGTTTTATCATACACTACCACCATACCAACCACAATTGTCATTTTTTCAAAAAAACTTAAATACTTTCACTTCTCTACATTTTATTCATCCCTAGATGCTTCCATCATCTTGCACTAATCTTAGAATGGAAAAAAATCAAAAGATAAACACAAGTTCTTATAATTTTTTAATGATGTACTTTAAAGCTTATAGAATTTAAGAAAAAAAATTAACCTTTTTTAATCTTCAAACAACATAGAAAAAATTTCTCTTGATAAATTCAAATGGTGAAGAATTAGAAGATTAAACTATTAACATTGGGAGAGGGGATGCAAGAAGCTTGTGCAATCAACTTGTATGGAGAAGCACACATCTTTGACCTAATAATCCCTATTTTGAGGCAAAGGTAGGAAAAAAGGAAACAAGAAATAATCAAGAAATCAGAAAAAAATAAACAATTAGTTATTGTTTATTGTTTATTTGTTTGAACGTGTCTTTGAGAATTGGGGGTCAAAACAAGGAGGCTGCCAAGCAACAGACGTGCATTAATTTGTTTAGTTTAAATTTAGGTTAAGATGAATTTGTGGACCACCTTTCATTAAAAATTAAAAAGTTGGGAGTCAAAAAGGGGTTGCTAAGCAGCAAACATGCATTAATTGGTTTTATTTAGATTTAGGTCAAAATGAATTTGTGGACAACCTTTCATTAAAAATAAAAAATTGGGGGTCAAAACAACGGGGCTGCTAATCAGCAGACATGCATTAACGCGTGAAAAAAAATTAAAAAATAGTTGGTGGAGTGTGCACATTCAATTTTATTTACTCATCTTCATTTTTGAATGAAATATATTTATTAGATCTAAATGATGACAAAGCATTTGATTCGGTATCGAGAGATTTGAAATTTCCAAGTAAGATTTGGAGAAGCACCGAATTAGAGAGCACAACTACTAAGCCGTTTTCCTAAATGAAAAACTCATGTTCTCGCTAATAACACCAATAACACCAACAATAATAGACAGTAACTATTGTTCTGAGCTTGTTTTGGGAGGCATGGCTGCTGGTCCTAGGACTCCATCTGATTCATCTTGTTGTACAGGTGAGTGGTGTTCTCCATTGTGTGTGTTTTTTTGTTGTGTTAGGATCTTTATTCTTGTTATAACCACATTTAGAATGTTAGATTCAGCTGGGGCTATAATGGAGTTTCTGCACAATGCATTTAGAACCATCCTTTAATCTCCGGATAATGTTTGTATTGTTCGTTCCTTTAATTTTGTTAAAGATATCACTGATCCTCTCTATAAAGAGCTCTGGCATGCCTGTGCTGGCCCCTGTGTTACCATGCCAAGGATTGGAGAGCGGGTGTTTTACTTCCCGCAGGGTCATATAGAGCAGGTATGTATATTTTATTTTATGATTACTTGGCTGTTCTTAAGGAGTGGCATATATATGACTTCTGACTTCAATGTGAATGTAAGCATGAAAAACTTCTTGCAGCTATTGGGGTATATACTTATGACCCAGAAATCTTCATAGCTTCATGTGTGGCTCTGTTTAATGGCTTTGCATGCGATGTTTATATTGTTCCTACTTCCTAGTACGTTTTAGCTCCTGTTGAATTGACATGCTATTACGGCTTTGTGTAGCGGCAAAGTTTTTATCGGCGAATATGTTCTAATAGCTCTCGGTACATTAAGAAGCGTTTCCATCACGAGATCAGTCACACGATACAACATAATGCCCGTGAAGAATGTGTTTTGTTTGTTCCTCACACATTTACTTTATGTCAAATCACCTGAGACAGTTCAGATTCTGTTTGTACTTTCATAAACTGACTATTAAATTGGAAAGACCACCAAATCATCGTCATTCTGTGCTCGGCCTTCCCCTAAATTAGTAATAGACTCTGTGGAGATCTATATCCACCCTTTAAGTACTATACCAATTTGATTATTTTTTTCGTAGTCAATGCCTCTTTACCTAGACTTCGATTAAAATGAATGTTTGTACAAATTCGGTGTTGTATTACAGATTGAAGCATCAATAACCAAATACCTAGACATCAATAACCAGGAAGCTGAACAACAGGTGCCTTTGTATGACCTGCCCTCCAAAATTCTTTGCCGGGTGACGAATGTGTTGCTGCAGGTAAATTAATATCAATTCTTTCGTGCTTATGCCGGTTGATTGACCTCATTTTGCATGGTTCAGGACTATGGAGCTTAGTTTCCCATTCTTTGTCATTCTATTTACCTTATGACATTCCTTACAGGTTGAACAAGACACCGATGAACTGTTTGCTCATATTACCTTGGTTCCGGAGACAGAGGTATGCTCTACAATCCTTCTTATGCTATTATAGGTCCATATGACCTTATATTGTTCCATTCAAAGCAGGATGAATGCTCATATTGTTCCATTCACAGCAGGATGACTGCTCCACCGATATGGATCCTCCGCGTCCACCCCCTCCACCCCCTCCAAGGCCTTCTGTGCATTCCTTTTGTAAGACTCTCACAGTTTCTGAGACAAGTCCACGTGGAATTTTATCTGTTCCCAGGAGACAGGCTGATAAATGCCTCGCACCTCTGGTTAGTTTTCCAAGTACACAATAGTATAAGCATTGATATTAAATTTTATATTACCTTGGGCGCTTTTTGAAGATAGTATTGATCATACTATATTCATTTATGTAATGCCTTTTTTATAGGACAAGAATCAACAACCTCAAGAATTAGTTGCCAAAGATCTACATGGAAATGACTGGCGTTTTCGGCATATCTATCGTGGTGGGTTGCTTGCCATATTCTCTCTCGTAGCTTTAATTAAATTAGATTTCAAATTTAAGACGAAATGTTAAATTTTTCCGTCCAAAGTCTTATTCAATATAACCCATATTATGAAAAGATGGATGCATCTGTTCTTAGGCAATCATATTCTAGGATATGTTGGTTTTCTTAAATAAACCCCATGATCTGGATTCGGGTGTGTTTTATTCTTGGTCTATCATGTTCCTGTCCTCGGCTGAAGGCAGCATGGTTTTCAGCCTAGATTCGAACCCTCTGTGAACTGCCCTTTTAAAAAGGCAATTCTCTGGTTTTGTTTTTGTGATCACATTCCATGAAAGAATAAATAAATTTCCAAATGCTATTTCTTCAAAAATGGCGGGACACTTGTAGCAATGACATCATTACATTTAGGAAGCTGAGAAGAATGTGGCATTCTCTACGTTGTCGGCTGCTGGATAAACCTGCTATGCTTCCGCCATAGCCAGATAAACAGAGAAGCTGGGGGGTTTTACGGCTTACAAGATTATTTAGGTTTTGACTTGGAAAATAATATAATTGTACAGCTTAGAAGATTTTAGGTTTTGACTTTTAAATTAAGAATATTTACTAAAAATATTATTTGTAGTTGTTTTGTTTATTATCTATATATAATGTTATGTGGACTAATTTCCAATTTTAGGCTTATTTCTGTGTGCGTTTTTCCCAACACTTTCTAATCATTAACAGTCTACTTATCTTTTAATCTTGCAATTGGATGACATTTATATGCAATGACATCAACAGAAACAAATTTATTTGTCTACTGAAATCAGCTGGTTCAGACATTGTTTCTAGTTTATATAGTGAAATACTGGAGTCCTGCTTTAAACTGTAAATCATTTGTCATTAATATCATTGAGTTTTTGAGTGTTTTAATTTAGTGAATTGAGAATATGTGAAAGAAGCTTTTATGATTAATCGTTGCTAAGGAATTTTTTATAAAAGAAATTTGTTTTTAATTACTAACACATTTTCATTTTGTTTGATTGCAAAACATAGATGAGAAAAGGATACATTTGCTGACAGTTGGGTGGAAAGTCTTTGTTAACTCCAAAAGGCTTGTAGCAGGAGATGCGTTCATCTTTCTCAGGTTTCTAGGCTTCGCCATTGTCATCTGTATCAAGCTTTCGTAAAATGTTATATTTTGTGTATTCTTGTCATTTATATAAGATGTTTTTGGCTTCAGGGATGAAAATGGCGAATTACGTGTAGGGGTCAGGCGTGCCATGTGTCAGCAAAGTAACATTCCATCCTCAGTTATATCCAGTGGCAGAATGCAGATTGCTGTCCTTGCAGCTGCGTCACATGCCATTTCAAGGAGGACTAAGTTTAGTGTCTACTACAAGCCAAGGTGAAAACTGATGATATTTACTGCTAGGCTCTTACCACTCAATATTTTTCTGAAAAAATCAAAAGGACGCTGAGTAACTTCTAATGTTAGTAGATTTTCATAATCCATGAAATTATGCTGTAATTGATGCTTTTGGATTAGATTGCATATATCTATATTTTCAAATATACACCAATCTAATCCAGAAGCATCCAGGTAACCTGTCAAATTGTACGAACTTACAAAGCCCTGATAGTTTTATGATTTGGGATGGGATGCATTTTAGTACTTTACAAAGATATCCATATTAAATACACATGGTTGCAGTAAGTACTAGGCACCCGCAAGCCTGTCCTTTAGGTTATGAGATAGTTGCATGGTTGTTTAAACAAATTTTTATGAGTTTATGGGGTTCCCAAAGTAGTATTACGTTGCACTATCACAGAATAGAGAAATGGGCAGCAATTTATTTCTTATATCCATTTTATGAGTATTTTTCTTATATGCCATGCTTAAGTGTTACAGACATCTGCACTCCTAGTTTACCGAGGAGCTTCCTATATTTTCTAGATTACATTGATAAAGAAACATTATGTTACTTGAATCTGCTTATATCATTTGCCTGTTCTAAATTTTTGTTTCATCCTTTCTGATGTATGGATCTGTACATATTATGCAGAAATAGCCCGTCAGAATTCATTATTCCTTATGACCAATACATGGAGGCCATGAACAGTAATTTCTTAGTTGGCATGAGATTCAGGATGAGAATTGAGGGAGAAGCAGCTCTGGAGCAACGGTCTTCCTATTGATCACTTTTTACTTTAAAATGGATGGATTATGATTTAATAGATAGCAAAGCATTCAATAATCGTTCTATGTTGGATTAGGATATAGTGAATTTTGAAATATGCCTAGCGCTTTAAGTTTATAAAATAGATATATGATGTTCATTGTACTGTATTGGAGATCAGTAACTAGCAGCCGTTGGATGGCTATAGATAGAAGATAAATGCAATTGCATAGTAACAGGAATTTCCTTTGAAAGATGATGTATTTGTTACAGTGTGGTACGCCTGATATGTGTTTCCGTTGGACAGATTTACTGGTACTATCATTGAAATAGGTGATTCTGATCCCCTGAGGTGGCCGGGTTCGAAGTGGAGATACCTCAAGGTATTTATGGAACAGAAGAAAGTCTTTCTTCAGTTTTAATTATCATCATCATATAATCAATACAGAACTGTGCATCTTCTTGCTTATAGTCACTCTTCGAGTTTTGTGAACTTCAGGTACAATGGGATGCAATATCAGCTATTCCACAACCAGAGAGGGTCTCACCATGGAAAATAGAACCTGTCTTGACCCCGTCAGAAATTAATCCTCTGCCGAAAGCCAAAAACAAGAGATCCCGGCCGAATGTACTGCCCTCAAAACAAGATTTGTCAGTTCTCGGTAAGTAATATGTTTCTAATCACACATAACCAAAGAGTCATTATTAAAGTGGCATTGTTGTTTTTTTTTCACTAAAGTTCTTCTTTTGACTGATTTTCGTCTCAGATAAGGCATTAATTGATTCTACACAGTTGCAAAGATTTAATACAATGGTCTTGCAAGGTCAAGAAGTCATGACCTCGGGAGGATCTTTGGATGAAAATAAGGTTGACAGTGTTCCGAGGACAGTTGTGTGGTATCCAAAACTAGATTATGTCGAAACAAAATGTGTATTCTCTCAAGGAAGATTGGTTTCTGTAAATTGGATCCCACTGCAAAGGCATGACTCAGCATATGGAGACTCGTTTCCCAGTTCTCAGGGCATTGGTGAAATGCAAGAACTTTGTGGATCATACACTAATCGTATTGCGGAAGATCCACAACAAATAAAGTTTTCCAGAAAACCATTTCAGGAAATGAATGAGTCTAATCAGAAACAATATCTAACATCAATGGCGCCATCTCCCAAAACCGGTGGATATGTGAAGTGGAATGGCTTCAATGCGTACCCACATTTGTCAAACTTGGGAATGGAAGCATCCGGAAAACGGAAAATGCATATGATGCCATGCCATTCAGAAGTTTCAGGGGCACATGGTGGTGCGGACATAAATTTAACGAGAAACATGCAAGCTAATAAACATGGAACAACAGAGCATCAGCCTGGTTTTCCTTCACGGGAAGCTTCTAAGGATAAGAGAGTTGATGTCGTTTCAGGCCCTGCAAACAATAATCGCAAATTATCTAGTCGTCATTTGATTGACTTTTTCCCAAGCAGTGAGACAAATCCATCAAAAAATAGAGATTCTGTCAACGAGGAAGACCTACAAGTTTCTGCTCATGCCCCAAAAGAATTTCTTTCACAATTCTCCGAGGTTGACCAACAATTGGAGCCAAGAAGGCTGATCAAGTCTCCTACATCTGCTATGAGCTGTGAGCAACAAACATCATCTTGGATACCATTACAAGAAATACAGTGCAGAGCTCACAGAAGAAGCTGTACTAAGGTAGTAATCATTTTAAGTTTCTGTAGGACAAAAATTAGAATTTTGTAAATTTTATATATTGTTGGTAAGATTCTGACAGTTCAGAACCATATTTTTAATCACAATGAAGGTACATAAACAGGGTAGTGCTCTTGGGCGAGCTCTGGATCTTACAAAATTTGTAGGATACAAAGAGCTCTTCCATGAGCTTGAGGTGATGTTCAATTTTGAAGGACAACTGGAGGATCCAAGCAAAGGCTGGCAACTTGTCTACACGGATGATGAGGGAGATATGATGCTTGTAGGAGATGATCCGTGGCAGTAAGTATCAATGTCCAATATTCAACCCCAAAAAATTAGCTTGCTTCTCAATGGGTGATTCTGTTATAACCTGGCCATGTTGTAATTATTTTCTATTAACTTTTTTTGTTTTTTTTAAATCAGGGAGTTTTGCAGCATTGTACGTAAGATTTATATATATAAACGAGAGGAGGTTGAGAAAATGACCCCCGGTGCCCCTAATTTGGAGTTCAGGAGAGAGAGTGAAGAACAACCAATCACAAGCGAAATTTCTACTCTTGCCGCCACTAATGCTCGACAAAGTTAATGTTGACAACTGATGCTCACGTCGAGTCTCATCACATGTGACTTTCATGCTGCTGCCAAACGAATCTATTTTTAGAGCCGTTTACAGTTCTAATCTTAGTTCCATAGTTTTCAAATAGTTCAGAGCATTCTTTAACTGCCAGTACTAGTGCTGGCCAAATAAGGCAAAGACCAAGCATAGTTTTGATTAGCCTATATTTAGTTTGCGAGAGTAGTAAACTTTCTTAGAAATTTTGTTTTTTAATTCCAGCAAATAAAGCATGCTGTACATGCTCCAGTAGCTACGATTTGTTTTTGATAGTAAACTGCTGTTTTCTCTTAGTCTTCGATCTGTTTGCTGAGATGGAAGGATGCTGCAAACTCTGTTTATGTTCAGCTTCTCTGTTTTTAGTCAAAGATTCAATACAATTATATTGAGACTTCCGTCATTGAGTTTTCCGTTGAATGCTTATATTGAGAATTGGAATTTGGCCAAAATTTTATTATGTTGATTTCTTAATTCCTTGAAAATGAGTATGACTATTGGTGTTTTAAAAAGATAACTTTTTTTTTAAAGAAAAAGATGTGTGCGAGATTGTTGAATCAGGTTATGTAGAGTCAATTGATTAGAATACCCTCACAACCAATGATAAAACAGTCTAGAAGAAGAATGTTAAGCATTGTTTAAGATTCAAATAGCTATTGATAAGAGCTTATTTTAAAGAATTACAAATGCAAAGACAATTGAAGGTCTATCTTGAAGAATCTAAGAGAAGTTTACCAAGGTATCCTCAAGTCAAAGTTGTAAAGCTATAGACATTGAAGAGAGAATTATAGAATTTGAAGATGGAAGAAGTTGGAAGTGTGAAAGAATATTGTGTCAGGGTAAAAGATGTGGTCAATAGATGGCTATGGTTGGAGAAATTATGAATAATGAGGTTTTGAGGAGAAAGGTGTAAAGTAATCTCACCCAAAGGTGGAACTATGTTGCTTTAATCATAGAAGAAAGGAAAAAATTCCCTACCCTTTAGTTTGAGCACCTAGTTGGATATTTGATGTTTCATAAAGAAAAGTTGAGAGATTCTTTTGGAAAAAGTGATGTGAAAGATTGTTCCTCCAAATTACAAATTACAAAGAATGAAGATGTCAAGAGTATCACCAAAAGCAATCAAGGCCAAGGTAGTGGTCAAAATCAGAATCAAAATAGAGGTGGATGTGGTCTAAGAGGAAGAGGTAGAGGCCGGTTTAATAAAAATAAATATCCAATGTTACCTTTGTAACAAGTATGGACACTTTCAAAGAGATTGTAGATTAAAAGAAGATAAAAGTCTTTATTATGTTCAAGAAGGTGATGAGATTCATCCAAATCATCTATTTTTATCTTATGCCAAAGCTAAAAATACTAGTAAAGATGTTTTCTATTTAGATTCTGATTGTTCTAACCATATGTCAAGAAATGAGAAGTTGTTTTAAGCAATGGATGAAAGCGTGAAATCTATAATCCAATTTGGTGATAAAAAACCATTGGAATTTGCTGCAAAAGAAGCTATAAAAGACTATAAAAAAGAAGGTATGAAGATTTTTACAGAAATTTATTACCTAGTTAAAGAATAATTTGTTAAGTGTTGGACAATTGTGTGATTAGAATTGTAAAGTTTTCTTTCAAAATAAAAAATGTACAATCAATGATAAGAATTAGGGGAATATGGTGGTTATAGTTGTGCCTATGATAAATAGTACGATGTTCCCATTTAGGTTTGGTGAATACAACAACCATATTGCCAATATGACATATGAGGATACAAGTTGGTTCTGGCATTTGAGGTACGAGAATTTAATTTTTTATGATTTGAACATTCTAACATATAGACAAACTACCTATATAGTGTCATGATGAGAGACATTTGTAGCAACATCTCTGTCCTAAACTGGGAAGGATATGTCATTTACAACACAAGAAATTTTATTTCCAAACTATGAGTCCATATCTTTAACTATGACAAAATGTGGATCATTCTTCCAGATGATTTGCAGTACAAATTTTTGCATTCTCATAGTTTCAATTATAAGTGGAGAGTATAATTTATTGATGACATCAATTACTCACTCAAGAAGTTTAGGAAGAACAACAACAATTTCTAACATGCTTAGCATTGTATCCAATTCATTATGATAATTGTAATTTCATCTTAATTATACTCTTAATGCTTCTAATCCTCATCATAACACTTTTAATCCTTGTCATGATACTCACTCTATTGATTGCTTAGGATCCTCTTATTAATACTTCTAATCCTCATGTTTATTGTAACACCTCAATAAGGAACCCTAGAGTATAATGACAAGCTAACTAAATAAACATAGCAATATTTTTTTTTAAACAATTTGTATTACATTAATACCTCATTAATAAATCAATAACACAAGTGGAAGATAATCATTCACCCAAACTAATTTCTCTTCTGGGCTCCCTAACATCACTACCTATGCAATGCTCTAAACAATATCAAAGAATATGAAAACCATGATGCACTAATGATAACATTATGCAAAGTAAAACCATCGATATCTAATACTAGGTTCATGTTATAACACAAATGAAACATTCCTATGATAACCTTTATCATAGAACATGATTATACATTCATCCATGATTACATCATTTAAATATTACCAACACCACACTACTTAAACATCATTCAAAGATTATATAACTTCCAATTACATTAACTATTATTACATCAATCTTCCATGGGGGCTTCACTTAGTGAGCTTGGGTTATATCATCCGCATTCATGGCATACTAAAGAATCCGCCTATTTTCAAAAAATATTTCCCTAAACTCCTTATTTTCCACCCCCTCCCAATACATAGCCTAAAATAAAAGCCCCCCTACTTGCACAAACCATTGCATTTTTTCATAGCCTTAATTAAAACCCCCCTTATTTTCATGGATGGGCAATATATTGCACCCTTATTTTTGGGATATTAATCCCCTCAATATGAAGGTGCATGATATGATATTGCCTATTTAGTGAATCCCCCATGTAATCTCCCAAAGGAGTATCCAATATAGAATGATAATGTTACAACTCCAATGATATCAATGATAGCTCGTGCGGAACTAAACAATCCTTTCATAGAGACAAGGAAGTTTGATCATGCTAGATCAACATCACCAGGATGGACAAGCCTTCCCAATCTCATCTTGAGCCTAAATGAGCACTCTAGGCCATGAGTGGGAAACCAAAATTATCTTATTAATGTAAAATTCTACGCATCCCGTAATCCATTAAATTAGGTTATCACTCGATGAGATTCTCTTGCAGCCACTTTAGGGCCCCAAAATAGATTGAGAGCCAACCCCTCTAACTTGCACCTCTATACCTATAACCTAGGGTTTCCAAATAGGATTAATACAACATTATAAAATCCATGGTACACATAATGAATTATCACAATTCCATCACATAAGAAAAGATCACTTTAACTGAAATAGGACTTCCACATGACCATATCAACAAAGGGTTAAGTCTTGAATCTGCAAATGTATGCATAAGAACTAACTATTTATCATCAAAGAATATTATTGGGCACATGATCACCAATTAAATCCCAATAAATCCATACAAACCAAATAAAACATGATCAATAGGCACAAGACCATAACAAGCCTCTCAAACTAATTAAGAGTCAACTTACCACCGAAACCCTTCCAACCGGATCTCTAAGACTTTTTGCGCCCTCCTGCTTAACTTCAAGCCGCTCAATACAAAATGAGCGGCTTGGGCGGATTTCGGCACCTATATAGGGCAAGGGTAGCTCCCGCCGGAAATCCCTTGCCACGAGAGCGCAACATGGCTGCCGAATGGGGCTAAATCGGTCCGGCTGGAACAGTTCTAGCCGGAACCTTTCTGACCAGAATAGTCATTCCAGCCGGAACCTTTCTGACCAGAATAGTCATTGTTAGCCTAAAGTGCGACCCAGATCTGTATGATTACCCAATAGTTTTATAATTTGGGATGGGATGCATTTTAGTACTTTACAAAGATATCCATATTAAATACACATGGTTGCATTAAGTAGTAGGCATCCGCAAGCCTGTCCTTTAGGTTATGAGATAGTTGCATGGCTGTTTAAACAAATTTTTTATGAGTTTATGGGGTTCCCAAAGTAGTAGTACGTTGCACTATCACAAAATAGAGAAATGGGCAGCAATTTGTTTCTAATTTCCATTTTATGAGCATATTTCTTATAAGCCATGCTTAAGTGTTACGAACATCTGCACTCCTCGTTTTCCGAGGAGCTTCCTATATTTTCTAGATTACATTGATAAAGGAATAGTATGTTACTTGAATCTGCTTATATCATTTGCATGTTCTAAATTTTTGTTTCATCCTTTTTGATGTATGGATCTGTACATATTATGTAGAACCAGCCCGTCAGAATTCATTATTCCTTATGACCAATACATTGAGGCCATGACCAATAATTTCTCAGTTGGCATGAGATTCGGGATGAGAATTGAGGGAGAAGCAGCCTTGGAGCAACGGTCTTCCTATCGATCACTTTTTACTTTAAAATGGATGGATTATGATTTAATAGATAGCCAAGCATTCAATAATCGTTCTATGTTGGATTAGGATATAGTGAATTTTGAAATATGGCTAGCGCTGTAAGTTTATTAAATAGATATGTGATGTTCATTGTACTGTATTGTAACTAGCAGTTGTTTGATGGCTATAGATAGAAGATAAATGCAATTGCATAGTAACAGGAATTTCCTTTCCAAGATGATGTATTTGTTACAGTGTGGTATGCCTGATATGTGTTTCCGTTGGACAGATTTACTTGTACTATCATTGAAATAGGTGATTCTGATCCCTTGAGGTGGCCTGGTTCAAAGTGGAGATGCCTCAAGGTATTTATGGAATAGAGGAAAGTCTTTCTTCAGCTTTAATTATCATCATCATATAATCAATATAGAATTGTGCATCTTCTTCCTTATAGTCACTCTTCTAATTTTGTGAACTTCAGGTACAATGGGATACAACATCAGCTATTCCACGACCAAAGAGGGCCTCACCATGAAAAATAGAACCTGCCTTGACCCCGTCAGAAATTAATCCTCTCCCGAAAGCCAAAAACAAGAGGTCCCGCCCAACGACCAAAGAGGGCCTCACCATGAAAAATAGAACCTGCCTTGACCCCGTCAGAAATTAATCCTCTGCCGAAAGCCAAAAACAAGAGGTCCCACCCAAATGTACTGCCTCCAAAACAAGATTTGTCAGTTCTCGATAAGTAATATGTTTTTAATAAAACGTAACCAAAGAGTCATTATTAAAGTGACATTGTTGTTGTTTTTTAATCAAAAGTTCTTCTTTTGTCTGATTTTCATCTCAGATAAGGCATTAGTTGATTTTACACAGTTGAAAAGATTTAATACAATGGTCTTGCAAGGTCAAGAAGTCATGACCTCGCGGGGAGGATCTTTGGTTGAAAATAACGTTGACAGTTTTCCGAGGACAGTTGTGTGGTGGCCAAAACTAGATGATGTCAAAACAAAAGGTGTATTCTCTCAAGGAAGATTGATTTCTGTAAATGGATCCCACTGCAAAGGCATGGCTCAACATATGGAGACTTGTTTCCCAGTTTTCAGGGCATTGGTGAAATGCAAGAACTTTGTGGATCATATACTAATTGTATTGTGGAAGATCCACAACAAATAAAGCTTTGCAGAAAACCATTTCAGGAAATGAATGAGTCTAATCAGAAACAATATCTAACATTGAAATGGTGCCATCTCCCTGTAAAAAATCTATTACAATTACTGATTATTATCCTCCTATCTTTGATAGATTATTTAAGTAACAAATATTGGAAAATAACACAACTGTAATTTCACAAACTCATATAAATGCGCAACACAATGAACACAATATTTTTTGGACAATTGTCCCTGGAAAAACCCCTAAGGGAAAACCAGTACTACAGATGAGAAATATATTAAACTTCAACAAATTAAGAGATACAAATATTGCTTGCCTCTTACTAGTAGAGCTTCGACGATCTCCTAATCCTCCTGCTAAGATTCCACCATGCTACTATCCCAACGCTATCATTGTTTTCCAAACGCCCCCTGACCCCCTTATATACTACTCTCATTGAAAACCAACGGCTGAGATTAATTGTTAATCAACGGTTGAGATTAAAAACATCTAAACAACCCTAACTAAATTGGTTGGTAGAAGTTTCTAAAAAAAGTCAAATAATTAATAAGAATTGTGTGAACACTAACTACATTTGTTAGCAAACAATTATTCACTAATTATTTTGCAAATGGACAAACAACTGTCCAAGCTAACAAACTAACAAACTAACACTCCCTCTTAGCGAGGAAGCTGTTCTGCATGACACCCAACATCTCTCTAAAGAAGATGAATTTCACCTTCCCTAATGCCTTTGTCAGAATGTCTACTACCTGCTGATCTGTAGGTATAAACTGTAGTTGAACAACTCCACGCTGTACACAATCTCTGATGAAGTGATACCTAATGTCTATATGTTTTGACCTATCATGAAACATCGGATTCTTAGTCAACTTAATGCAACTCTGATTGTCACAGTGTATCATTGTAGTCTCCACCTTCTGACCAAACAAGGCTACTAGCAACTTCCGAAGCCATATAGCTTCACATGTCGCCATGCTAGCTGCTATGTATTTTGACTCTACAGAACTCAGAGCCATAGACTTTTGCTTCCTACTGAACCAAGAGACAACTCCTGATCCCAGACTGAAACAACACCCTAAAGTGCTCCTCTTGTCTGTTGTACTGCTTGCCCAATCTGCATCAGTATAGCCCATCAACCTGATTCCTTCACCGCGAGCATATCTAATCCCATACTCAATTGTACCTCACAAATAATGCAGCACATGCTTTGCCGCTGTCCAGTGCACTCCCTTTGGTTCAACCATGAACTGACTAAGAGAGTTAACTACAAAAGCTATATCTGGCCTGGTGTTGACCAAATACATGAGAGAACCAATCAACTACCTATATAAGGTGGGATCTACATCCTTCTCCTTGGATGTATCTACCTCCCTCCAATTCGTGATCATAGGTGTAGACATGGCTTTACAATCTTCCATCCTAAACCTTTTCAAGATTTCAATGCAATATTTCCCTTGTCCAAGGAAAATCTCTCCATCTGTCTGCCATACCTCCATGCCTAGAAAGTAGTGCATAAGTCCCAAATCCTTCATCTCGAACTCTGCTACAAAGGTCCCTCTTGCACTTTTCTATGAGCCCTAGTGAGCCTGTTAGAAACAAGTCATCCACATATAGAACAAGAATGAGAATCTCACCCCCAACCACCAAGTAGTAGAGATTAGCATCCGCCTCACTCTTCACAAAGCCCATTTCCTGCAAGTAACTATCAATGCGTTCATACCACGCTCTGGGAGCCTAGTTGAGTCCATACAAAGCTCTCTTTAATATACACAAGTGAGTCTCTTTGCTGTGTGCTACAAAGCCTTGTGGTTGTTCTATGTATACCTCTTCTTTCAACTCACCATTGAGGAACGTTGTCTTGACATCCATTTGATGGATCTACCATCCCATTTGTGCTCAAATTGAGATTACAGCTCGTATAAAAAGTATACCTGGAAATTGGAGAAAATGTCTCCTCATAGTCTATTCCCTCCTTCTGAGAGAACCCTTTTGCCACAAACCTTGCCTTGTATTTCTCGATGCTACCATCTACACCATGCTTGATCTTATAGATCCAACATGATCCAACCACAACTCTATCTGTTGGTCTAGGCACTACCTCCCAAACATCATTCTACATAATTGAAGTATACTTCTCAACCATAGCATCTTGCCACACTTGATGTTGTGTAGCCCCTTGATAGCTAGCAGGTTTACTATCTACCAACTGACTAACTAATGCAACATAGTCATCAAACTTGGCTGGTTGTTTCCATTGTCTACTACTCCTCCTAGGAGTACCCACTAACTCCTGAGTATTCTTTTGTGTCTGCTGAACCTCATGATTCCTATTGCCAACTGTAGAGGATGAAACATCAACCTCCATGTCTTCTTGGGGTGAACTCACAATACTGGTTCCCACTTTTTGACCAACTTTGACACTTAGATGAACATTTTGCAAAAAACCTTCACTTTCCGACACCTATAACTTTTAAATCATTAAGAATTTAAAGATGATGTAAACTAGTGATTTGTAACATCCTTTTTGTAGATTCTAAATATATTTTTTTCAAATTTTTTTGAATAAAATTTTATTGATTTTTCCATCTCCCTCAAAAGTAGTTTTTTACAGGAAACAACATTTTTTAAGAGTGATGTGCATCCCGAAACGTATAAATTTTTTTTTATAAATTTATAAAGTGATGCATCTCCTACTACACCAGTTGATCCATACTCTACGAACTCTCACTACCTAAGCCTATGCTTGTACTAGTAATTGTACTTGAGCTTTGCTGCCCTTGACTTGATTGAGCTATCCTTGGAGCTTCTGTTGGTTGCTCACTCTGATCATCTACTGGCAAATCTCTAGACCTTCTAAATGCCTTGTCCTCCATGAACTTGATGTCACATCGAACAATAATCTGCTTGGTCCCTGGAATGAATATCTGATATGCCTTTGAGGTTTCACTGTACCCCACAAAGTACCCTCTTTCTGCAGTCTGATCTAACTTGGTACGTGTATCCTTTGGAATGTGACAATATGCCAAACTCCCAAAGATCCTGAAGTGACTAACATTTGGCTTCTTCCCAATGAATACTTCCTCTAGTGTCATCTTCCCTAGCACCTTATGTGGAACTCTGTTCTGTATGTATATTGTCATACTACATGCTTCTGCCCATAAGTAACGGGGCAAGTCCTGATCATGTAGCATAGCCCTTGCTGCCTCCGATATGGACTGATTCTTCCTCTCAGTAACCCCATTCTGTTGTGGGTCGTAAGGAACAATCCACTCTCTCTTGATTCCTTCCTTGGCACAAAACTCTTGGAATTCATTCCCTTTGTACTCGCCTCCATTGTCTGACTGAAGAACCTTTATCTTCCTTCCTATCGAGTTCTCCACAAGAGCCTTGAACTCTTGGAAGTGACTGAAAACCTCATCCTTGGTCTTCAAGAAGTATATCTAGGTCTTCCTGGAGAAATCATCAATAAAAGCAACAAAGTACTCATATCCTCTGAGAGATTTCTTTGACATTGGTCCACATACATTTGAATGTACTAGATCAAGAACACTATCAGATCGAGTGTCACTCCTTGGAAAAGATGTTTTTGCAAACTTCCCCAACACACATCCCTTACATACATCATCATGCTTTGTGCTCACCTCTGGAATACCTGTCATAGTCTCATGAAGCAATTTAAGTGCTCCATGATGTATATGGCCCATCCTCCTGTGCCATAGCTCTCCAAAATCTCTAGGATTATTTCTGCTCACGAGTTTCTTAGGAGTATCAAACTACAACCTATAAAGTCGACCACTCCTAACTCTAATAGCTATGGGTGATTTCCATTCCTTATGCTTAATCAATACATGTGCCCCTCTAAAGAGTACATTGTACCTTTGTCCTGAAAGATAGATATAGAAATCAAATTCATCCCTAAGCCTGGAACATGCAATACATCATGAAGAGGAATCATCTTACCATTCTCCCTCTGAAACTAAACAATCCCTTTCCCAACTGAGTTGAGTTTGGACATGTTTCCCATAGAGATCTGGATTTTGATGCTCTCCTCCTTATAGCTGGAGAAGTATTCTCTAACTCTTGTCATATGAAATGAGGCCCCACTATCTATGTACCAAACACTCTGTGAGGTTGAGCTAACCATACATGCTATGAGTGTAAACTCATCTTCCATTCTATTCGAGAGCTCATCTGCACTTGGTGAAGCTGCAACTTGCTTCTTGCCTTTCTTGTCATTCTTCTTCCTTTTTGGGTAATCGCTGACATAGTGGCCAAACTCGTGACATCCATAGAACTTGATCTTCAACAAGTCTTTCTGTTCGGTGTGGAGCCTGATCAGTCTCCAAGTGGGAGATTGTTAAAATGTGGTGAGTGATCAGTAAAGTACTATACACTTAGCACGTATCCTCACTGGGGTTTTGGTGGTGGGAGCCCCCAAGAAATTTTTTTTTGCCGTTTTTCGTTGATGAAAACCGACATTGTAATAAAACCCTAAAAAGGCCGACTTTGTTTGTTGCCCTAAAAGTTATAAGCAGCTGGGATGATTAAGGCATTGTAAGGTTGATGTACTATTTTTGCTAGATAATAAGAAAGATTGGATGACTGTGTATGGTGGACGTAACCCATTCTGGGTGAACCACGTTAAATCTCTATGTTATCTGTGTCCTGTTTTATTTCTTTATCTTTTGTATTTAAATCTACATATAATTGTTAGTTCATATTTGCTTCAGATCTGCTTGAAACCCTATCAATTAGTATCAGAGCGAGGTATTCTGTAAATTGGTAGGACTCTCAGATTTGAGTGGGAGCAATGGAGGATTCCAAATTCAAGGTCAAAAAGTTTAACGACCAGAATTATCAGTTATGGAAAATGTAGATGGAGGATTACCTATATCAAAAGGATTTGTGGCAGCCATTGGAAGGAAAGGCAAAGAAACTGACCACAATGTCAGATGAAGAGTGGGACATTTTAGATAGAAAGGCACTGGGATCCATTCGATTGTGCCTTGCGTCGTCTATAGCATTCAATATAACAGAAGCAAAAATGTCTGTAGATTTGATGACAACATTGGCTAAGTTGTATGAGAAACCCTCGGCTTCGAATAAGGTATTTCTTATGAAGCATTTGTTTAATTTGAAAATGAGTGAGAGAGGATCTGTAGCAGAGCACTTAAATGAATTTAATACAATTACCAGTCAAATTGTAATGATGAGCCCTATCAAATTGTTGGAAAAGGAAAGATAAAGATCAAGTTGCAGAATGGAAATGACTAGTTTATGCAAGAGGTAAGACATGTTCCTAATTTAAGAAGAAATTTAATTTTTGTAGGGCAACTAGGTAGTGAAGGTTGCATAGTTACCTTCTTAGATAGTATCTGGAAGGTCAGTAAAGGATCGCTAGTAGTAGCTAAAGGTGCAAAGGTAGGCACACTATATCTGTGTACTGGTAACAATTACTCTACCTTAGCTGCTATAGATAAAGTTACTGCAGGGATGACAACAATAAATGTTGCAAGAATAGATTTGATAATGTGGCACCATAGGTCTGGGCACATGAGTGAGAAAGGGATGAAAATCCTTCACTCCAAAAATCTATTGCCAAGACTAAAGAAGATTGATTTAGAGTTCTGTGAAAACTGTGTTTATGGTAAACAGAAAAGAGTCAGATTTCTCAAGGTTGGGAAAGAGAAGAAGAGTGAGAAGTTAGAGCTTGTACATTCAAATGTATGGGGACCGACTCAAGTATCATCTCTTGGTGGCTCTTGTTATTATGTTATTTTTATTGATGACTAAACTAGAAAAACATGGGTATATTTCCTGAAACAAAAATCAGATGTTTTTGAAACTTTTAAGAAATGGAAAGCTTTGGTTGAGAATGAGACAGGAAAAAAGCTAAAGTGTCTCAGATCGGATAATGGAGGTGAGTATTGCAGCAAAGCATTTGAAGATTACTTCTCCTTAAATGGGATTCGAAAGCAGAAGACAGTTCTAGGAACTCCACAGGAAAATGGTGTGTCAGAAAGAATGAATAGGACAATCATGGAACGCACGAGGAGCATGAGATTGCATCCTAGATCACCCTTACATTTTTGGGCAGATGCTGTACATACTACTATCAATTTGATAAATAGAGAACCTTCAACCCCTTTGGATGGTGGTATTCTAGAGGAGGCATGGACTAGTAAAAAGGTAAATTATTCTTTTCTAAAAACTTTTGGTTGCAAAGCTTTTGTCCATGTTGATAAAGAAAACACAACCAAGCTTGATGCTAAATCTCAGAAATGTACCTTCATTGGATATGGGATAGATAAATATGGCTATCGGTTATGGGATTTTGAAAATAAGAAAATAATTAGAGATGTTATATTCAATGAGAAGGTTATGTATAAAGAGCAGATGCATTAAAAGAAGCATGAATAGGACAAACAAGAATATGTGGTGTTGGATGAGATTCCTGAAAATGAAATGCCACAGGTACCTGATGCTTAGCAACAACAGATTGTCCCACAAACTTCTACAAGTGTTAGACGTTCTACGAGGACAAGTAGACCCCCTGAAATATTTTCTCCTTCTTTGTATTCTATTTTATTATCGGATTCTGGTGGATCAGAACAATATGAAGAAGAAATGCAGGTAGATGCCAAACAACAATGGGAGCTAGGCATGAAAGAGGAGATGGACTCCTTGATGAAAAATAAGACTTGGGACTTAGTCCCTTTACTTGCAAAAAAAAGAGCCTTGCCTAACAAATGGGTTTATCGGTTGAAGGAGGAGGAAGGAGGTCAGAAAAGATATAAGGTCAGACTTGTGGTAAAAGGTTTTGCACAGAAAAACGGTATAGATTATGATGAAATATTTTCTCCAGTTGTAAAAATGACTTCAATTAGAACTGTACTTAGTCTTGTGGCTACAGATGATTTACATCTTGAACAATTAGATGTCCAAACAACTTTTCTCCATGGAGATTTGGAGGAGGAAATTTACATGTTGCAACCACAGGGATATGAGGTCAAAGGTAAGGAGAACTTGGTGTGCAGGTTGAAGAAAAGTCTGTATGGCCTAAAGAAAGCACCCCGACAATGGTATTTAAAATTTGATAGTTTCATGGCTAAACACAGTTATCATAGATGTCATTCTAATCATTGTGTATATTTTAAGAGATTGGATAATGGTAGTTATATTATCCTATTGTGTATATGACATGCTTATTGCTGGTTCTAACATGGAACACATAAATGATCTTAAACAACAGTTAGCTAGGTCATTTGCTATGAAGGATTTGGGTGTAGCTAAGAAAATTCTTGGTATGAGGATTACACAGGACGGGAAAAATAGAACCTTGAATTTGTCCCAAAGTGAGTATATAAAGAAGGTGTTGAAAAGATTTAACATGTAGGATGCAAAAGAAGTTAGTACACCTTTGGCTAGTCATTTCAAATTGACTAAGGAGATGTGCCCAAAGGCATAGGAAGAGGTTAATAAAATGTCTAACATCCCGTATTCATCACCTGTTGGTAGTCCAATGTATGCAATGGTATGAACAAGGCTAGATATTGCACATGCAGTGGGAGTTGTGAGCAAGTTTATGAGTAATCCGGGTATGGAACATTGGAATGCTGTGAAATGGATTCTTCGATATTTGAAAGGAACTACTATGAAGGCATTATGTCTCAAAGGATCTAATGCTGCTCTGAGTGGATTTGTTGATTCTGATGTGGTGGGTGATATTGATTCATGGAGGAGTACAACAGGGTATGTTTTTACTATAAGGGGAACTGCAGTCAGTTGGATTTCTAGGCTGCAAAAGGTTGTTGCACTTTCAACCACTGAAGCTGAGTATGTTGCTGCTACAGAAGCTAGCAAGGAGATGATTTGGTTACAATGTTTTCTGGAGGAATTGGGTCAGGCACAAGACGATCGCCCATTGTATACTGATAGCCAGAGTGCCATTCATCTTGCGAAGAACTCTTCTTTTCATTCAAGGACAAAGCACATTCAGCTCAGGTACCACTTCATCTGGACTGTTTTGGAGGAGGGTCAGTTACGGATTGAGAAGATTCACACAAGTGAGAATCCTATCGATATGTTCACGAAGGAAGTTCCATAGGAGAAGCTGATTTCTTCATCAGTTTCTGTTGGTCTTCTTGATTGATAATTGTGGAATTTATACCAGTCAAGTCCTAGTGTTTTATCCAGCGGATGTTGCATGTACAGTGGTGTCGTGTAGTATCAGTTTCCAAGTGGGAGGTTGTTCGGTGTGGAGCCTGATCAGTCTCCAAGTGGGAGATTATTAAAATGTGGCGACTGATCAGCAAAGTACTGTACACTCAGCACATATCCTCTTTTTTGTTTTTCATTGATGAAAACCGACATTGTAATAAAACCCTAAAAAGACCAACTTTGTTTGTTGCCCTAAAATTGCATGTTATAAGCAGCTAGGATGCTTAAGGCATTGTAAGGTTGATGTACTATTTTTCTCGGATAATAAGAAAGATTGGACGACTATGCATGGTAGACGTAACCCATTCTAGGTAAACCAAGTTAAATCTCTGTGTTATTTGTGTCCTATTTTATTTCTTTATCTTTTGTATTTAAATCTGCATATAATTGTTAGTTCATACTTGCTTCGGATCTGCTTGAAACCCTATCACTTTCTTCTTCTTCTCACCTTGTGGATTTGATCCTTTTCTAGACCCCTTCTTTGCTTTTCCTTTACCCGCTAGGGCAACATTCTCCTGTTCTTCCTCACTTTTCTGACTCTTATTATTGGCTCAATTAACAAGGCTTAGTCCAAGCTCCTCCTGATTGAAGTCACACCAAAGTTGATCCCAACTTAGTAAGGTGTCTCGTCCATTCACAACTTGAACAAAGACATCCCACTACTTAGAAAACCCATTTAGGGCTATCCATACCAGCTCATCATCACTTGGTTTATCTCCAATAGCCGCTAACTCATCCTTGACAAGTCTGAGTCTGGTGAGGTAACTCGTCACATCTTCTCCCTTATTCATTCAGGTATTCTTCAACTTTTCTCTGAGAATTAGCTTCCAATTAGTAGTAGCATTCTAGTACAGATTTAGAATGGCATCCCACATCTTCTTTACAGTATCTAACTCTGCAATATGTGGAACTATATGGTCCTTTACACCACCAAGGATTAGCCTCCTCACCTTGGAATCCTCCTTGTATGCTACAAGCTGTGTTGCATCTGAAGGTACAATCACAACAGTGGTAACATGTTCCTTGATACCATTCTCTTCTAGCAAGAAAGAAATTATGGCTTTCCAAACACCAAAATTAGAGGCTCTATCCAATCTGCCCTAATCTCTTAAACCAACTAAGGCCATCTCAAAGGTTAAAGAAAATAAAAATTCTAAAGAGGTTAAACTAGGTTTTATAAACCCTCAGTTTCCTTCACCTAGGGTAAATCTCTTCTACCCTTAACTTAGCTCTAATACCATGTGAAAAATCTATTACAATTACTGATTATTATCCTTCGATCTTTGATAGATTATTTGAGCAACAAATATTGGATAATAACACAACTGTAATTTCACAAACTCATATAAATGCACAACACAATGAACACAATATTTTTGGACAATTGTCCCTGGAAAAACCCCTAAGGGAAAACTAGTACTGATCTCCTAATCCTCTTGCTGAGATTCCACCGTGCTACTATCCCAACGCTATCATTGTGCCCTTTCTAACACTGCAAGACTACTTGCTAACACTGCAAGTTCTTCACACAATTCATTCATTCATTCATTCTTTTCCAAATGCCCCCTGACCCCCTTATATACTACTCTCATTGGAAAACCAATGGCCGAAATTAATTCTCAATCAATGACTGAGACTAAAAACAACTAAATAACCCGAGCCAAATTGGTTGCTAGAAGTTTCTAAAAAAGGTCAAATAATTAATAAGAATTGTTTGAACTCTAACTACATTTGTTAGCAAACAATTATTTACTAATTATTTAGCAAATGGACAAACAGCTGTCTAAGCTAACAAACTAACACTCCCAAAACTAGTGGACATATGAAGTGGAATGGCTTCAATGGTTACCCACATTTGTCAAACTTGGGAATGGAAGCATCGGAAAATGGAAAATGCATATGATGCCATGCCATTCAGAAGTTTCAGGGGCACATGGTGGTGTGGACATAAATTTAATGAGAAACATGCAAGCTAATAAACATGGAACAATAGAGCATCAGCCTGGTTTTCCTTCACGGGAAGCGTCTAAGGATAAGAGAGTTGATGTCATTTCAGGCCCTGCAGACAATAATCGCAAATTATCTAGTCATCATTTAATTGACTTTTTCTCAAGCAGTGAGACAAATCCATCAAAAAAATACAGTTTCTGTCAATGAGGAGGACCTACAAGTTTCTGCTCATGCCCCAAAAGAATTTCTTTCACAATTCTCCGAGGTTGACCAACAATTGGAGCCAAGAAGGCTAATCAAGTCTCATACATCTGCTATGAGCTGTGAGCAACAAACATCACCTTGGAGGCCATTACAAGAAATACAGTGTAGAACTCAGAGAAGAAGTTGTACTAAGGTAGTAATCATTTTACGTTTTTGTAGGACAAAAATTAGAATTTTGTAAATTTTATATATTGTTGGAAAGATTTTGAAAGTTTACAACCATATTTTTCATCACAATGAAGGTACATAAACAGGGTAGTGCTCTTGGGCGAGCTCTGGATCTTAAAAAAATTGTAGGATACAAAGAGCTCTTCCATGAGCTTGAGGTGATGTTCAATTTTGAAGGACAACTGGAGGATCCAAGCAAAGGCTGGCAACTTGTCTACATAGATGATGAGGGAGATATGATGCTTGTAGGAGATGATCCATGGCAGTAAGTATCAATGTCCAATGTTCCGCCCCCAAAAAATAGCTTGCTTCTCAATGGGTGATTCTATTATAACCTGGCTATGTTGTAATTATTTTCACTCTTTTTTTTTTTTTTTAATCAGGGAGCTTTGCAGCATTGTACGTAAGATTTATATATCTAGTCTTGCCACCACAGATACTCGACATAGTTAATGTTGACAACTGATGGTCACGGCAAGTCTCATCACATGTGACTTTCATGGTGCTGCGAAATGAATCTATTTTGAGAGTCGTTCATAGTTTTACTCTTAGTTCCATAGTTTTCAAATAGTTCATAGCATTCTTTAAGTACTAGTGCTGGTTGAATAATGCAAGAGCAAGCATAGTTTTCATTAGCCTATATTTAGTTTGCGAGAGTAGTAAACTTTATTAGAAATTTTGTTTTTCTACTCCAGCAAATAAAACATGTTGTACATGCTCCAGTAGCTACGATTTGTTTTTGATAGTAAACTGTTGTTTTGTCTTAGTCTTCGATCTGTTTGCTGAGATGGAAGGATGCTGCAAACTCTATTTATATTTAGCTTCTCTATTTTTTCGGTAAAGATTCAATAAAATTATATTGAGACTTGCGTCATTGAGTTTTCCGTTGAATGCTTATATTGAGAATTGGAATTTGCCGAAAACTTTATTATGTTTGAATTATTAATTCCTTGAAAATGAGTATGACTATTGGTGTATTGAAATGAGTATGACTATTTGGTGTATTAAAAAGATAACTTAAAAAAAAAAAGATGTGTGCAAGATTGTTGAATCAGGTTATGTAGAGTCAATTGATTAGAATATCCTCACAACCAATGATAAAACAGTCCAGCAGAAGAATGTTAAGCATTGTTTAAGATTCAAATAGCTATTGATAAGAGCTTATTTTGAAGAATTGCAAATGCAAAGACAATTGAAGGTCTATCTGGAAGAATCTAAGAGAAGTTTACCAAGGTAGTCCTCAAGTCAAAGTTGTCAAGCTATAGACATTGAAGAGAGAATTCAAGAATTTGAAGATGCAAGAAGTTGGAAGTGTGAATCAACAGTGTCAAGGTAAAAGATGTGGTCAATAAGATGGCTATAGTTGGAGAAATTGTGAACAATGAGGTTTTGAGGAGAAAGGTGTTAAGGAATCTCTCCCAAAGTTGGAACCATGTTGCTTTAATCATAGAAGAAAGGAAAATATTGTCTACCCTTTATTTTGATCACCTAGTTGGATATTTGATGTTTCGTAAAGAAACGTTGAGAGATTCTTTTGGAAAAATTGATGTGAAAGATTTTTCCTCCAAATTACAAATTACAAAGAATGAACATGCCAAGAGTATCACAAAAAGCAATCAAGGCCAAGGTAGTGGTCAAAATCAAAATCATTCAATAGGAAATAGAGGTAGATGTGGTCTAAGAGGAAGAGGTGAATATCCAATGTTACCATTGTAACAAGTATGGACACTTCCAAAGAGATTGTAGATTAAAAGAAGATAAAAGTGTTTATTATGCTCAAGAAGGTGATGAGAATCATCCAAATCATTTATTTTTATCTTATGCCAAAGCTGAAAATACTAGTAAAGATGTTTTCTATTTAGATTCTGATTGTCTAATCATATGTCAAGAAATGAGAGGTTGTTTTCTGCAATGGATGAAAGTGTGAAATCTATAATCCAATTTGGTGATAAAAAACAATTGGAAGTTGTTGCAAAAGAAGCTATAAAAGTCCATACAAAAGAACGTATGAAGACTTTTAAAGAAATTTATAAACTAGTCAAAGAATAATTTGTTAAGTGTTGGATGATTGTGCGAGAAGAATTGTAAAGTTTTTTTTCAAAATAAAAAATGTACAATCTCTGATAAGATATATGGCAATATGGTGGTTATTGTTGTACCTTTGATAAATAGTACGATGTTCCCATTAAGGTTTGTTGAATACAAAAACCATATTGCCAATATGACATATGAGGATACAAGTTGGTTGTGGCATCTAAGGTACGAGAATTTAATTTTTTATGATTTGAACATTCTAACATATACACAAACTATCTATGGTACGAGAAGTGCAGAATTATAGGGTAATGAAGTTTCTTACTAAAAAACCTGTGGTAGGTTTGGATGATAGTATTTTGTATGTGTGCCAGAGGAGTATTGAATGGACAAATTCTCTTATAAAACAGGCTTATGAGGACTTCATGAAATTAATAAATCAACTCGTAGAGTTAGTCACTTCCATGAGAAATGAACTCGTATGCATTGGGATAGAATGTCTGAAAGATGATGGATGGTCGTTCATAGAATGTTTGTAAGATGATGGATGGTGGTTCATAGAATGTCTGAAAGATGATAATGTATGAAATTATTTAGCCAATAAATCATCCACATATTCTTTCATTATGGTGTGCATCTTATTGTGAAAGATGGTGGTTATAACTCTTTGATATGTTGCCCCTACATTCTTCAGACAAAAAGGCATCACATTCCAACAGTATGTTCCTTATGGGCATGTGAAAGCAAGTTTATGCTGATCCTATAGAGCAATCTCAATTTGGTTGTACCCTAAAAATCCATCTATAAGAGAAAGCATGGCATGTCTTATTGTTAGGTCCACAATATTGTTGATTTTTGGGAGGGGGAAGTCATCCTTAAGACATGCCTTGTTTAAATCTTTGAAATCTGTATAGGTATAGATTCCCCCTTTAGGTTTACCCATAGGTACTATATTGGAGATCCACTCTACATAATCAATTTGTCTGATGAAACCAACATCCAAGAGCTTCTTAAGTTCTTCTTTGACTAGGAAAACAATCTGGGGTGCATCTTTCAAAGGTTTTGTTTGATAGGTTTAGCTCCTTCTGCTACAGTGAGGTGATGCATGACCAAATCTGGATTGAGGTTGGGCATGTCTACATAGGACCATGCAAAGTTGATTTGACACTTCTAGAACAATTCGACAAAATTTGGTTGTTCCTCTGGAGTTAAGAGAGATGCCAAATGTATTTGGTGAGGATTCTCAGTGGTCCCCACATTGAATTATTTTGTTTCCTCTATTAAGATAGTCAATCTCACCTGATTTTTACTAAAGGGGAGGATGTCAAACCTTTCATCCTCAAGCACCTCAGAGAGGTTTTCACCTTTGGATACACTCTTTGTTTTGACTTTTTTTTGGATCAACAAGTGCCACTGTGTGGTTTTCACTAGAAGATCCATGTTTTATTATGATATTTTTGTAGCTGAAAGGTTTGGCATCTGCTCCAAAGTACGTTGTGTTCTTAAGTTCGATGGAAAATCTAGTTTTGTGATTTCTGTTTGGTATGTTATCCCATAATTCTAAAAAGTCTATGATTGCCTCATCATTTTGGAAGTGGTCAAGGCATGGGGGATTTAGTTGATTCCATTTGATGAGTTTAGGATGGATAATGAGCATTACCTCATCAATCAAGTTAAGTTCATGGGAATCATTAGTGATGGTTAATACAATGGCATGAAGTTTCTCTATGGTACTCTCCCTGTTAGGTTCAGGTGTAGGATTTGATGTAGGGTCTATGGAAGGTGCTTCTAGCTCAGGAACCCAAAATATTTTAGTCCATGCCTCTCCATAAACAAGTATATCTTTGCGAGGAGGAGGGGGTGATGTGTCTTCCTCGTCTAAAGTATTGAGAAGTACTGAATCAAATTCCCACTCATGTGAGTTGGTCTCTGAATCCCTTTTGAGCATCCGATTATTGTACCAGGTTGGGATGTCTTTTGAGTGGAATATAGCATTAGTGACCGACTTATGTACTTCTATAGGTAGAATTGTTGGTACTGTGGGTACCATTGATGCTACTGGGGGTATTGATACTGCTAATGGTGTGATCGGTTCTGTTGTTGGGATTATTGGTGCTACAGGTAGGATTATTGGTTCTGTTGGTGGGTTTATTGGTGTTGTTGGTACTTTAGGTGGGATCATTAGTGCTTTTGATGTTGTATGAATTATTGATGGGATTATCAATTTTTTTGGTGCAGTTGATGTTACTGATGGGATTGTGGGTGCTGCAAATATGAAGAATTGATTTGATATGAACAGTTGATATGAGATTGATGTTGTGAGACTAATATGAAATTGATACAGAGATTTGATATGATAATGCCTCCCTCGAGATATCGTTCATGCACTAAAGACATGAATGATCTCTCGAAAGAAGAAGAAAGCTATTTGAAAGATAGAAGAGTGAATAGTTGATGACATGCATGGGTTTGACAAGACTGATTAGGTTGATATTAAGTTTTGTTTCAGGAATGATACTGCATATATAAGACAAAGATGATCAAAGCATCTAGTTTTACGAAAGATACATCCTATATAAGACTTGATCAAAATGTCTCATTTTAGGAAAGATATATCCTGTATAAGACATGGTATAATGGATAAGATGAAAAGGATGGATAGAATTAATAAGATTGGGATCGAGTCTGGTTTCAGGAATGACCCATCCTGTATAAGACAAAGATGATCATAGCATCTAGTTTCAGGAACGATATATCATGTATAAGACTTGATCAAACGTCTGGTTTTAGGAAAGATACATCCTGTATAAGAAAAAGATGATCAAAGCATCTGGTTTCAAGAATGATATATCATGTATAAGACTTGATCAAATGTCTGGTTTCAGGAAAGATAAATCTTGTATAAGACATGATATAATGGATCAGATGAAAGGATGGATAGAATTGATAAGACTGGGATCAAGTCTAGTTTCAGGAATCACACCTCCTGTATAAGACATGATAGACAATATTTGGAAGAATGATGAAAATATGAAAGTGAAGAAAGATTCCATGATGATGTGATAGATATGCATGTGATGGATGCAAGATGAATGTGACTAGATGATGATGATGATGATGAGATGTTTATTGAAAATAAGATGTTTGATATGAGATGTAAGAATGTCATACTGATAAAGATAAGGCTAACTAGAAAAAAATCCACTAGTCATACCGATCTATGTCATTGTTTTGTTTTGTTCGATGATTGATAAAAAAAATGTCTAGTTTCAAAGAGTGAGTACCCCATATGAGACCGATCTATCTGGTTTTGAGTGTACCTATCCCTGTATAGGACATGTTGATGTTGATGTAAATAGATGGATTGATTATCAAGACTCGGTGATTGATAGGAATGTTTGGTTTCAAAGAGTGAGTACCCCATATAAGACCGATCTATCTGGTTTCGAGTGTAATTATCCTTGTATAAGACATGTTGATGTGGATGTTGATTTTGAGTAATGAATTCATTAAGAAGACATGGGATTAGTTTGATCACAAATTTTGAGAGTCTTCTTGTTATTGAATTGATGGATGAGAAATGCGTTAGTGCTTTGATTTTTAATTTTTATTTGATTTTGACGATTTTTCTGATTTTTTAGTTTGTGGATATTTAAATTTTTGGATCTTTTTAGATTAGAAGAAAGATGTGTTTGGTTGCCCCTATTTATAGAAAGATAAGGAATGGATGAATGAACCGTTGAGGAGGATTCCCTTTATTAGGGTCCTAATGGAAGTAGTCTCTTCCTCTTCCACCATCATGATGGCTATGTTGCTCAAATGCTTGTCGTATTTGTGTTGTATCGAAGTTAGAGTGTAGTTTGGCACCCTCTTGAGCAAGTTTTAAGAAATGAGCATCTGCATTGTTTCTAAGGATCTCATCAAAGAGCCTATTGAATTTGGGGTTATGTTGTGCTCTTTCTATATTGTCAATAGTTGGAGTGTTTGGATCCTTTGAATTAGTGCCTCCTCCAATGGCCTCATGAGAATCTTTGAGGTTTTCTTCCTCCTCTTCAATTTTTGGTTGTCGGCTTCTCATTGATCTTGTGTGAGCCATGATTTTTATGTTTGTGAAAATGATTTATGAAGTGTTAATGAAATGTTTGATGGAAGACAAGTTTTATGAAATGTAAATGTTGGATGATAAATATCTAACACTGAAGGTTGGATGTCCACAGAGTTCTTTGTGAATTGCTCTTGTGTGTTTTCAACAATTTTTGATGTGATAAGGTATAGCAAGGTTTGAGATATGCTACAAACCAAGCTACCTAGCAATGAGAGGATGCACTCATAAACTAGTTTTAACCTACATATAAATGACTCTTAGGATGATTGATCCTAGATGTAGAGACACTCTAAAAAGTGATTTGTTGTTTTGATCTAGCAATATCTAAAAAGTACTAAGGACAAGATTTTTTTTTGTGTTTTGGGAGTTAGATGGATTGTGATGTGTTGAATGTGAAAGTAGAAATGGGTAGGATGTATGTCTCAATAGAACCTTTTTGTGATAAAGGGGGTTTATATTTCTTCCTCTCTTTTAGGTGTTGGTGGTTCCCCTAGAGCTTTGTTGTAGGTAATAAAGATTTAAGGAAAGAAAGTATGGTTGATCTTGCCCACTTTTTTTTGTGATAATTAAAAGCTCTATACTGTGTAAAATCTCTATTTCTCAAAGGCTCTTCATCAAATTTGTTGGATTTACCTTGAAGGTACAAATGTATATGATGTAAGAATACCCTATGTGAGAGAAAAATTTGTCAATTGATATAGAAAAACTTCTTTCTTTTGATAAGAGCTCGTGAACAAAGTTGCTTCTTCTTCAATTTGGTCTTTTGATGAAGAGTTTGTTTTCTCATGATGTGAGTGATGGTCATACAAACTGATATTTTGTTTCACTTGTTGAGCTAGTTTTGTTTGTCAATGTTTGATGTGCATTTGTTGGATGAATACTTGGTTTGAATTTTTTTGAAATTATGTGACAAGAAAACACAACAAGCGTACAAGCACAATAATGTTGCCCTTTTTCAATGAAAGGAAAAAATAGGTGTGGGTGTAGATCAACCCAATCATGAACTTTGACCCTTTGACTAAATGTATTTTAATGTTTCCAAAGCCTGAATTCGGCTCAAATTGTTACTGGTTTGACACAAGATGAAGACAAATCAAAAACTGTTTATCCCTAAGGTCATTGGCCTGTTGTGATATTTTTAGCCCACATCTTGATATTTATTCGACTTTGGTACTACATACATTATGAATCTTGTCGTGGCAGGTAAGGATGTGATATACTAAGTCTTGCGCAAGCATAATAGATAGATGATCCCTATGATGGGGGAGTCACCACTTTTATCAAGCTACAAGTAGCCTTTCAAAAAGCCTTGTTTCTACTCAAGAAAATATGTATGGTGAGTGTATCTTGGGAGAAAAACCATCTATGCTCGTGCATTGAACTTTTCACAAATATCCTCAATCAATAGAATGGGTGGGCTTCTATAATAAAAAGGTGTCTAGTAATGTTCAATGTTTTTGGATGTAAGTTCATTCTGCAGTGACTCACTTAAGAACCTTGGAACTTGTGGTGGGGCCCATATGTCCTTTCAAAAAGTTACACTATAGGAACAACTACACCCAAGGCTATAACTTTCGCTCTCACCTAATTTCTATAGAAGCTCGAAGGATTTATCGGGCAAGGTCGTTCCCAAGAGTGATGTGTCTCTTTGTAGGCCTCTGTTAAATTATTTTTTTTAGCATTACTAACACTTTTCTCTTGCACCTAGGAAGTACAAGAGCTAGGGGAGAGGATAGTGTGTGTTAGAAATGGAACAACTCTACAAAATTTTGCACAAGTGTGCTGAACATTGAAAACACTTATTCTTTTTAATTGATTTACTGCAATGTGATCTAGATGCTATTTGGAGATTTTCTCCAACAACCACGGTGTTCTTTTTAACTCGTCAAAGCAATATGTTGTCAAACTAGGAAAATGAAAATCCTGGTAAACCAAATTGAAGCACGTTTGCTTAAGGGAAATCATTTTGTAAACCAAAATGGATGAATTGTTTGTTCTTTTGAACTTGCAAAATGAAAAATTGATTGTGTATTTTATCCTTGCAAGAAATGAAATATTTGCCCCTAACTTGCAAGGAAACAAAGTTGTTTGTTTGATTTTGTGGTTCTTTTTAACTTGGCAAAATGAAATTCTTTTTAAGCCCAAATTAAATTTTTTGCTGATTTTAGTCTCAAAGAGAAAAGGGAAGTTTGTTTTAAGCCAAAAAGGAAAGTGAATTCTTTTTTAAAATCTAACCTTAAAAATAAAGCTAGAAAGCAAAAGAAATGAAAATCCCTAATTTTTAACTCCTTAAATCCTACAAAACAAAAGGTTGGCCAAACCTGCACATGAAAAGCAAATTAGTTAGTGAAATGAAGGTTCTGGTGGGCTTCTACAAGCCTAAAATTTTGATTTCTTGGATACATAATATTTTTTTCCAACTCTCTGTTACAAAAATGCTACTCTGTGTAAACACATTAGGGCTACTTTACTACAAACGCACTGAAAGATTGACAAAAGCGCTAAAAGAGCAACAAAAGAGCTACAAGATGTACAAAAGTACTAATAAAAACTGTCAAACAAAATGAAAATTTTGTTAGATAGAGAGCGTAAAAGCACTAAAAGAGTTACAATAGTGCTATTTCATGAACAATCGAGCTATAACCCAAACAAAAGCGCTAATTCTCTAGCATAAGTGCTAAATCTTAGACAAAAGCACTAAATCTCTTGCTGTCAATAGCACTAAACCGTGACCTATGTATGGAAATTTTAGAAAATCACAAGAAAGAGGTTAGTTGGAGATCAGAAGGTTGTGTGTTCAATTCACGTCGGGTTCAACAAATGATGCGTTGCTAAAAGGATGTTTGAAACACAAGATTCAAATGTTAATCTTGTTAGTATCAATCATAAACGAAATAGAAATTAAACTACAATCCTAAGCATGCATATCAAGAGAGATATCAAGAAGATAATGGAAAGCACACAAAAATGAAGGAATGAAACAAAACAATCTAAGATGCCCTCCAACATGCTCATAGTTTCTCCTCCCTTGTTCCTCTCCTCTCCAAGTTCTACATGAGTGTAGCTCTCAGCAACTTTTTGCACTATTATGGATGTCTTATGGAGGTTCAAGATTATGAAAATGAAGATAAAGATTATGCAAATGCAAACAAGCTAAATTTGAGAAATTACTTAATTAATCTAAGTTAATTTTATCCAAAATAACAAAGAAAACTGCTTCTAAATGCTCTCTAAAATTCACTATAAGTTAGATGCATACAAGATTTATGGATGTGGATTATGAAGGAATGGGCTCTATTTATAGAAAAAATAGAGTAATGGATGGCCAAGATTGACTAATCTTAGCAAGGATGAGGATTGATGGGTTTGTGATGCATGTGAGGGCTTTCAACCCTATCCCATGATGACAAATATCAACATGAGATGGCTTGAGAGGAGAGGGAAGAAGCATTAAATGCTTAAGATGACTTGAGGGTTACCTTAGGGGTTAAGGTTTAGGTTTGGGTTAATGAATAAAAATTTTATCCAATGAATAATATCTTTATCTGATGGATAAACTCTTGTGCAAGAGTTAGTGGGGATAACCATGGTCAAAGCAATGAATTCTTGAGGAGACACATGAGTTAAATGGGGGTTGAGTTAGAGGGAAAGTCTCTAACCATGTGGGTGAGTTGAGTTTAACCATTAATGGTTATGTAAGAGCCATAAATGTTTGTGTAAGAACTATTAAGGGTTTGGAAGACTTTAGGGGTTAGCGTGTGGGAGAATAAAAGCCATTAAATGTTTTTCAAAGACTTTGGAGGCTTTGAGAAGCGACTTCAAGTTGCTTAGGAATGTGACAATAACTAGGGGATGGGATTAGGCTAATTAGGAATGGTTTAGACGAATCTAGAATGGGATTATGATGCAAGTGGGTTTGGTGGGTGAGGAAAAATAGGATTTAATTAAAATAAAATTACTTTATTTCAACTAAATAGGTGCAACTTGCATTTGTAGGAGAATGCAAGTGCGGGGGGTAGTTTAGGGATTTAAATAAATAAATATTTATCTATTTAATTAAAGGAAGAAAAGGGGTTAAATTAAATAAATATGTTTTATTCATTTAATTGATTTGAGATGTGGTTTAATGAATTAATTTAAATAAATTGGATAATTTATTTAGTTAATAGAAGAATAGTTTAAAGATGAATTAATTAAATATTAATTTAATTAACTGATGACTGGTGGTTAAATAATCAAATAAATAGTAAATATTCATTTAATTAAGTGGACATATTTATGTGACTACATGTATAGAATTGAGATTTTGTAATGGATTAGGAATTACATGTTTAGACTTAGTGCATTCTTGTTATAACATATGATTCTTATTGGTTTAATAGCATGAGTTCCTAATTAGAAAAGAAGAGTTGCATTTATTGTTATAGTCTCATATATATGTATATGGTTAATAATCTTGATGCATTGGGCAAAGATAATCTTACGAGAATTAAGAACATTTGGTTTGGTGTTTAAAATGAACTTAGAGTATTTGATGGGGTTAAGGAGATATGCATTGGTGATTCTTATTCTCATGATTACAAAGTAATGAGTAGATCTTAGTTGCATTGAATGTTATGATTTCATGATGTAGATATGTTATTGTGTTATTACTTGTAAGTAGTGATGTTAAGATACCCTAGGGAAAGAATGGTTGGATATTTACACATGGTTATGGTTAAGTTGATATTTCCATTTTCCTTAAACGTTACATTTAGCTATGGTCACGCTCATGGTGTTTTATGTATTCTTGTAAGATAGTAAACAATGTATTTGATATGTATATGATAGTTGATCTTAGTTGCATATGTTGTATTAGTAGATGTTTAATTTTTTTTTAATCTCTATTCTTAGTTAGTTTAGTTGTATTTCGGTGGGCATTATAGGCTCTAAGGAGGATCTAGAGAGATGGAAACACCAATATTTTGGTTTCCCCCCCCTTGTGCTAGGGTATGTCTATGAGAAGAAGATGGGGCCATGTTTCTCTTCAATGCTTTCTCTCTTAGAGAGATTATTGATAGGAGTATTAGCACTTTCTTCATTCCCATTAGATACCCTAGGAGAGGTACAAGTATTATATTTTCCATTATCATCTCTAGGATTGGGATCTACAAAAGATTTTAGCTAATCTATGTATGAAATGCATTTTCCCAAAAACGTCACCATAACACAACATACATGATACATGAAAGCTTTGAAATCTATTTGATGAAAAGGAAGCAACTTAGAAATTCTTAAAATGAATTATGTATGAGTGCTATGATGAAAAGAAGTAACATGAAGTGAAAGAAGCCATTATCCAACACATGATTATAATAAACATACATAAAAACCAATATAATCATATGTCAAATAGCAAATGACTCAAATCCATTAATTGCCATGATGAATATTTAAATTTAGATCCAAGCAAATTAATGAAATAAATTAAGGTTTTGTAAATAAAACCTCTTAATTTATGTAAATTGATTTTGCTTTTTTTCTCAAATTTAAATTTTGAAAAATGTGAAATGAAAATTTGAAATTTGACTTTTTGAAATTTGAAAGTTGAAATTTGAAAAATTATTATCCAATTAATTAAGCAAATTAAATTTAAAACTAGGGCCTTCTCAAAATAACCTCTTAATTTTCAAATTAAAAATTAGATGTAATTTTGAAATTTGGGAATTGAAATTATTAATTTCAATTTAAAAAATTAGGGCTCTTTTAATTAACCACTTAATTTTAAAATTTAAATTTTAAATAAGATCCGAGGTTGAAATTTTGGAAATTTAAATAATTAATGCAAAATTTGGAAATACACAAGATTAATTTAAACTTGAAAAATAGGGTCCTTTTAATTACCCACTTAATTTTAAAATTAAAATTTGAAATTAGTTCCAGCATTGTAATTTTGAATTTGAAACAAATGTGAAATGTGAAATTCAAAATTTAAACAACCCACAAGCTCAATTTAAAAAAAAAATTAAAATTAGGGTTTTGAAAACTAAGCACTTATTGTTAAAATATGAAATTTAAATTAAAATTGCAAGTAAAAACTTTAATTTTAAAATTCAAAGAAACTCAGATCTCAAATAATTTATCCAAATTAAGTAATTCACAAGCTCAATTTTGAAATTAAAAATTAGGGTTTTAGTGAAATTAACCTCTAAATTTTTAAAATTTGCAAGGAAATAAAACTTGTACATGAAAAATTGAATTTTAAATTGCATACACTCAAATTTGAGTATAAAAATCAGAATTACTAGTGTAAGGAGTTGGGTTCACCAAAATGTAATGGTGAAAAAATAATGTTTCCACCATTTGAGAGATGAAGATTGCTAATTTACCATTACATTCAAAAGAGGGATGAATCTAGTAGATCTCATCCCAAATTAACAGGAATAAGGACTGATTACTGGGTGGATTCAAGGTTGTGTGTGAATTAATTACCCTCTTTTGTGAGTTGAAATGCTGGATTACTGGAAAATAGTGAAAATTGAAGGTAAAATTGAGAAAACAGTTAGCTACATATGCAGGATTTTTGCACACACCTGGATCTAAGCAATATAAGAAAATTCAGACCCAATCCCTGAAAAATATCCAAAAATATTAGCGAGGAGGTGGGTGCCTTGGTCCTCCAACTTTTTCACACACTGAAAAGAGTTGATCCATCTCTACAAATAATGCTTATTCTGAAGATTGCAGCTCCATACTTATTTCTTGCACACAGAAAGAAGGGAAAATGGGTTGGGAATAGGGGTTTTCCCAATTCAAACCCCAATTTAGGAAATAATCTTGAATGAAATATTGCGAATACTAGAAATAAATGATGGAAAGGTGTACCTCAGATCTACAATGGCTGATAATGATGCCTTGCTTCTTGAATGTAATCACATATGTTGTATGAAATGGCATGGACATGAAAAAACCCTAATCACACACACATGCTTGCAAATCAATGATGTAGTGTTGCTCCATAATTGATGAATGAAGAATATTCAGCCTTGAAGACCTCTAGATATGCTTGATGATAGATTCCTTAATGGTTGATTTCTTATGCTCTGATTTCACCACCTTATGAATGTATTGTACGTCAAAATGAAAAGGTAAGACGTCCTTATATACTTTCTTGTCATCAATTATATTAATTTTCTGACATAGGTTGACATGAATCGAGGTTTCCTATTCAATTTTGAGATAGGGCCCAAATTAGGGAGGACCAAGGCACTACTCCTTGGTCCAAGTGAGGACCAAGGCGTTGCTCCTTGCTCTGAGTGAGGACCAAGGCATTTCTCCCTAGTGCTACCCCATATTTGGACCAGGGTTAAAAATGACAATCAGGTAGAATGTGATATAAATGCCATTATTGCATGATACAAGCATAAATGAGTCCTAGTTAGGCATAGGGATGAGAAACACCAAGGTGAGCGCCCCAAATGCGGTCAAAATTGCAAAGAGTTTAATTTTAAGATGCTACACAACCTTTGACATAATTTAATACATAAAATCAAGTAAAGAACTTTTGTTACCTATTGTATCCAAATGTTTTCAGTGATCCTCTTGTTGAGACATATCCAATGCATTCACTATATGAGACATTTCTCAAAAGTTGAACTTGTGAAAATAAATATTAGTGACATGCTTGAAGTTTTCAAATTTACAATAATGGTAGAAATGATGGTATAATTTGTAATAATTTAAGGCACAATACTTTCCATATCATTGATTTCTTCAAGATGGCTTTTGGACAACACCACTTTACATACCAAGTTTGCCCATAAAATGTAGCGCATAAGAGAAAATGCAAGTATACCAAACAAAGTTAGAATCATATAGATCTTAATGTACACCCTTTATCATACTTTAAGTTATAAAAATAAGTAAAGAACAATTAATAAAGAAATGGTGTTTTGACTAGAATACGAAAACCGTGCAAATAGGAAACAAATGACTTAATATGGAAGTGTCTATAACATGTGTTTGCAGAAGGAATTGAGATGTAAATAGCCCTAAAAAATGTCATATTGAACCATAATTCGTGACAATTTAATGGCTGCTTGTAAAAATATTCACAACACAACCCATTTAAAATTAAAATAAAATGTTACCTGCCAAGCACTTAGAATTTATTAACAAATACAAATGGAAAACGCAATGAACCAAAACTCTATTAATGCACACATTCAGTTGAAGGGATATACCATAGAACCTTTATATTCAACCCCAAAATAACATAGTTTAATGGTTGTGTCAAAAAAATACTCAAATCAAACAGAAAATAAATTGTGTAAAACCCTAAATAACAAAAACATACTTATTTTCTTCCTATGATAACTTTCCAATTCTTGTTCATGATGTCTTCATTCTATTTAAGGTGAATACTTTTTCATAGTCTTATTTACCCATGTCCTTTTATTTCCCATCTCCTTCCTCTGAAAATTCCACACCAACAAAATTTACTTCAAAATGCCTTCTTTGTGAAAAATGCAAATTATCCTTTGAATTTGATATGTAAAAAATGAAAAAACAATATCTATATTGTATGAAATCATTCATAGCCAATTTTTTTTTTCAAATTGGCCAACAGGTGTTTCTATTGAATGTGAATGCAAAGAGGAGAAAAGTCATTCTTGCATTTGATTAAAGGTACTCTCAAATTGTGATCTTTCTGAGGCCAATTCTTAAATTGTCAGTATCCTTGATGAGTCTTAGTCTGGTTTCAAAATTTGTCTGTTTATTCCTACCATAGGGGACCCTGTCAAAGCCTTTTCTAGTATTCTAGAAAAACTTATACAGAAAGAGGATGTCCATTGTTACATTCATGTTTCTATAGATGAGTATGATCACAACAAAATCAGTGACTTTAAAAGAATTCATCTAGTTGATAGTTTGTAGAGGTTTGAACTTGATTATGCTAGTCTAGGGCACATGGGTTTGGATACTCGGAGAAATTTATCTATGGTTTCTAAGGATGAAGTAGTAAGGATTGTATTGTGTAGAATTCACAAATATTACTTGTGATTGGATTGACTATACCAAATTTGCAAGGAATCCCTAAGGGATGTGATTAGCTTATTCTCTATTAGAATGGTGCCTACTATCAAATTAGTAAAGAATGTGGAAGTGAACAAGCTGACTAGAGTTGTATCTGATAAGTAAGCCCTTAAAATTTATAGCACTGCATAAATGGGTGTGATATGTGTGATGATGCAAATTTCGTACAAAGTCTATTTTAAAAATTAGGAAGGATCTTCCTCCTCTATGATAGTCTATGGGGAATATCAAATGGTAAATGAGAACAAGGATTGTGACTTGTGTGATTTCTTAAGGTGTCAGTTGCTAAAAAATCTCTAGATAACAACAAATGGGAATTATCCCTTCCAATATGGCTATCTTGTTGTTTTATTGGTTTTGTACTTTCTAAATGCATAACTAGGAATGAAAAATGTTGCATGGAGAAAAGATATGTCTATTGGCTCTCAAGTCAAATAGTATTTGGATAATTTGGATAGTGGTAAGGATGCTTGCTGAAAGCTCTTTATGGATCTCTAGAGGGAGATGACTAAAACAAACAAAATTTATTTGAATGTTGTAGATTTGTATAAGAAGGAGATTACTTTCTTGGTGGACAAGAGCAATTGTTTTATGAAGGTTGTAGTGTTGAGGACTTCATGGGTATCAAAACTTCTTTATGAAGTATCTAACAATGAATGCATGAGTATTGCTAAGATTCTTCTCAAATTTCCAAAAGATATGAGTGTAGAAAGGTTTGAAACTTTTGACAAGATCATGAGAAACTCTAATAGAAATAAAATTAATGATGTAGGAGTTGCTACAAAAGAAAAATATTTAGTATTTGTAGACGCCATTTCCTCTATTTCTAAAGTATTAAAATATAAGCATATGAGTTTAATTGAAAAAGAAAGTATAGACAATGAAGAGGTGGAGAGTGATGAAGGTGATTGGAAAAGGCCAGTATGCAAAAAGATATTGTAAAAGAACAAAATTCCATTGCCTCCCCTGCTTCTTCTGGGGAAAGGTAGTTTGAGGTTGATAAAGTACTTGATTTAATTAGACAACCTAATTTTCCGAAGGATATTAGTGACTTAAATCTTATTGTTCCTACATATGATCAGGATGTTATTGAACAAGAATGTGTTACATATATGCTCTGGAACCATCTTACTCCAAATAATGTTTTAGACTTACTTCCAATAGTGTTGATGGAAATGTTGATAGAGCATATGGCTTTATTTGATTCTGATAGTGGCGATTTAGATGAGACAAAAATGCATAAGGGCACTTCATAATATTAAACTTGATTTGATAAATTTCATAAAAGTGATTGATAATTTTGCATGGCTATATCATTATTTATTAAGGTGGCCTACCGCTATGAAGAAATTTAAGGATGAGATAGACTCTACTGGGTCTTAGCTTATTGATTCGACTCATTTATTTGATATCTATAATGATGGTAATGGTGCTATGACATCTAGGGTTTGAGATTTTTAATCTTAATTATCCCTATGGTAGAGACAAAGAGATGAATATATGAGAGTGTTCCATGATCAAAAAGATGCAATGGAGTTGAGGAAGTCTTTATTTATCAATTTGTTGGTAGATGCTCAAAAGGTGGAATGAATTGTTGCATTTAATTTTAGTTTGGAGTGTGAATGTGAGAGTAGAATTCTTTCTACTACTATTCATTCATAGAATTCTTCTCTTGTGGGGCTTAAGAAATGATTCAAGAATATTTGACTCGGTAAGGTATGATAATTCTTATGGGCAACTATTAGATAGTTAGTTATTTGATGGTATTTATGCTTAGTCTATTCCTTTTGAAGATCTATAGTGTTAGTGATTATTTTTGTTTGGAGTGTTTACAAAATTGTATAGTTTTATTGTAAGTAGAGTTGCCCTTTGTCTTTGATGTTAAAGGGGAGAGACGTATTTTGTTATATGGAGTATCTAAGTATTTTTATTTTTCCATCAGTGACAAAGGGGGAGATTGTTGCACATATGAGTCTTGGTTTTCATTGATGTCAATCTTATTGGTGGTTTAGTTTAGTTGTACTATTGGTGGTCCGACTATTTGTCTTGTTATTCGTGTTGTTGGTCTTTGTTTTTAATCAGTTTAGTTATTGATGTATTGCCTTATTGATAGGTCAGCTATTGGTCTGAAAGTGACCTGATGCAGAAGCAGATGATGTAATAATATTCTAGATTGACTCCTGTATATTAGTTGTATCAGGATGTTGGTCTAAACATCTGTCAATAAGTGATGTTATGCAAAGTTGGATATAGTTTATTTGCAGGGTGATGTGTTTCTCTTTGGAATATGTGGATATGTGATGGACGCCAACTGTAAGTTTTCAAGATTATATATTATGTTTTTGAAGGAAAAATGTATTTTTTCTTAGTACAAAAACCATTTTGGTGAATGGTATCTTTGATTGGTAATGTATGGTTGTATTGGATATGTATCAGATGGACTTGTGGATTGGCATAAGTTTATCATGGACTGATCCTCTTACATTTCAATTTTTTTAGTTGAACATATGCCTCTCTAGTACAAGAATTATCTATATTTGTGATCAAAGTTTGTGCAGTGCTAGGATGTTGTGGAGGAATGCGCTATATTCTACATGGTATACTACTTTTTTTGTGCTTTGCATATCTTATTTTTGGATATGAAATAAGTGTTCAGGTAAAACAAATCAATATATATATTATCTTATGTGTTTTTGTTTGAGTGGTTGCATACATAGAGGTTTTTGGTGACTTTTGGAAGGTGTGCTAAATCGGAGTGAATCTTCACATGCCTTATTTTCCTTTTCTATATATTGCTTTAGCTCAATGATGTATATACATGCTACATCCTTAAGCTGGCCTAATAGAGGTTATTATTGATTCAGTTGGTATATAATGAACAAATCAGTTGGGTTTATTAAAAAGCACAAATTAGAGAGATAGGATGGAATGAAGTAAAGTATGTTGTGAATGTGATGAAAATTTAAGGTGATACAGTGGGCCAGATGTGTGATAGTGCAAAGATGGAAGTTAGATCATATGTATATTAAGTTGTGAACTTTATCTACATTTTGATAGATTCTATTTTTTCTTGTGCATTTCAATCTCTTATTATCATAATTGTTGTATTTGGACAAATATTTTGTATCTTACGTTGAAGAAGTGTTCTTCAATTCTACGAGTCTCTCTTTTGTATATTTGTCTAAGGTTGTGCACTTTAGCCAACAAGTCCAAGCTAGTGAGCTTCCTAGTCTATGACCAAAACCATTGTAAACACTTATTACATATATTGTGAGTTTGATTCTCACCATGGTTTTTCCAATTTGGGTTTTTCACATAAAAATCATGGTTTTCTTGTGTGGATGCATTTTTTATTTCAGTTATTTACTTTTATGCACATGTAATGAGTTGATGGTATGGATTAAGTGATTTAATTTTCTTAAGTTTTAGTTTATGTTGATTCACCCCCCCCTCCCCCCCCGGCCTCCCCCCCTCTTAGCCATCTGATAGTGTTCAATATGATGGAGTAAATAGTAGATTTATTTGTTATATAAAATTTTGATGGGGAAGTTGATGTGGATTTTGGAACATAAGGACCCAAAATGGATGGAGTAGATGATGGGGCATCTAAGATAGTGGATTTTGGGACATATTAGAAAGGTGGGAGATCTTTAGACGGAGAAATGAACAAAAAGTTAGGAATACAAAGTTTTAATTCCAATTTTTATTTTTATTTAGGCTATGGTGCTTCTATGAAAAACTTGGTAATCTATACGATTTTTTATTTTTCTTTTCTTTGCGGTTTTTTCAAATAAATTGCTTCTATGGGCAACTTAGGAAACTGTATGGTTTTTTTATTTTATATTTTCTTGATGAGCCTTTGTGACCATAACAATTTTTAGTTTCCTTTGAATAAATTTTTTCTTTATTTTTGCATGTCTTTTAGATGGTACATGTTAATATTTAGATGTATGTGGATTTTGTGACTTACAGATTTTATGTTCGGCATCTAGATTGCTTCCAAGAGAAGTAGGATTCATATAGGGATAGGAATTATATGAAGGTGTTTTGGATGGATCCATGTAGATGGACTTTTGTAAGGTTCTCAAGGATCTGTGCATTTTCTTAGCTTGATTTATGGTGGGGTAATTGGATTGTGAGCTAGGTGTGATATCAATAGTGGATTGATGGATATAAGGAACTAAGATGGATGGAAGGTATAAAGGCTTTAGGTTTACTATATAAGGACACAAAATAGGTTTGAAGGATGGAAAATGTGCATAGACTAGAAAAGGGTGCATTTTTTTATTTGGAACATGGGATCATTGGATGGGATAGAAGGGATATCATGATCTATCTTAGAAGGTAAGTTATTAATGTGACTTGGAAGGATAGTTTTCTCTTGAGATGAAAGAAAATAATCTTGGATGGAATGAAAGGGGATAGTGAGATCATCATGAGAGTTTAAGGATATGGGATCTTGGTAAAAAAATTGATAGGATTGGAGATTCTTGGTATATCAATTTATTTTACCATTTGTTTCTTCATAATTTTGATTATCCTCTTGACATGGGTCTAATTATATAATATGTAATAATTTTTTTATATGTATTAGGGATTATTGAATGGATTCTAGAGTTTGGTCTAATAGAAATAAATTTTGAATGAGACTCTCTAGAGTGGGTTTATTAGAAGTCGAGTGCATGGTGATATTGAATCAAGGATTTATAAATAGTGCAAGGGATTTGCATCAAGAAATGGATTACCTTGAATTTTTATTGTGGATGGCCCTTGGGGATAAACACAAAAGTTGTCACCATTAGATGTATTGTATGATAGAGATAGCATAATTTGGTTTTGTAAAGATATAGGGGATGATGAAATGTTGGGAGATATAGAAGCTTCTTGTCGGCCAATTTTCTTTTGGATAACCTACTATTGAACCACATGAGGTAGATATGTTGTTGGTGTGATTCCTTTGGAATGAGTCATTTCTAGACATAAGTAGATTATTTTGATCATTCTTGGAAAAAGTGTCTTGACATATGCCTAGTTCCTTATTAAGTGAATTATTGAGACGTTCTTCAATAGTAATGTCATCTTGATCAATAAGGTCCTAAATGAGATTTTTTTATTTTGAGAACTCAAATTTTTTATGTCTTTTAGTCCTATTATAGTCACAATTTTTTTGTTTTTCCATTATGTTGGTTTGACTTAAAGGTCATAATGAATAATTTCATGCAATGTGATGGTGTTTGACTTGACAAATTTTTCTCAATAAGATTTGATTGGTTCTATAATATTAGTGAATTTTTGTGTTCATGTTTGGAGAACGCTTTCTATGGATTTACTGTTTGTAGGAATGTGTGAGTGGTTTTGAGGATTTTTTATCAAAATGGATGTGGTGACATGAATAGGTGATATGGTGTGTTTCAAAATGGATTTGTGAATTGCAAGTTATGGGGTCATGATTGGGATAATACACATGTATATGTGGCGTTTGATGATTTTGGAACATGTGTAAGTGGAATTGATATAAATGATAGGTTGTTGTGATGGAATAGTCTCATAAGAGAATGAAGGTTGGTATGGTGGTGACTCTATTTTGATTATAGGGATAGATGTTTTGACTTACACAACCATTTTTGTCCAACAAATTCATAATTTTTGTTTATGGATTTTAGAATACAATTTGGTATGTCTAAAGTTTTCTTTCTTGTATGCTTCTATATAGGTCTCATTTTAAATTTTAGGATGTTAAGATAGAAATGAAAATCTAAGCAAATCACTTCATAGATTGTCAGAGATGCATCACATGATGTCTCAAATGCATCATAAAATAGCTCAAATGTGTCCCATAATAGATTAGATGCAACACAAGATGTCTCAAATATCTAACAAAATAACTGAAATGCATCCCTACCTTAGATTTGTCATAGGATATCATGTTAATACATTACAAGATGTCTTGAATGTATTATTCTAACTATATTTTATAAAAAGAAATCTCGAAGATAGTTGTTCATTTTTTGTGCATGTTTGATGATTTAGATTTTGCAAGACTCAAAATAAAAAGAAAACTAAAATGGCTATTTGATTCTTAAATTTAGGTTAATAAGGCTAAGGGCCAATACATTCATTGGTATAGCAAAAATTTTAGATAGTCATGATGAAGCATACCCCAATTATTCAAGTGGGCGTGTTTCCGTATTGTAGGCCTAAGCAATAAAATACTATAGAATTGTACATGCATTCTCCAATCTCAAGATCCCATGGCTATAGGTCCAGTTGCACAAGGGCTCACAATTCCTCTACCCCCAATGGTTTGAGAACCTTTTAACTGAGGGACTTCCACATTACTTAGGATGATACCTGTTCGGTAACTATAGGTATGATAATATACCTTACACCACAATATAGGAATGACTAATGACTCTTAGGTTTCTACAATAAAGGTTCATAGTACACTATAATCTATGGACACCAATCATTCTATAAGGATGAGACCTAAGTGTAAGTGAATTTATCTTCACCTTGTGTCCTAAATCACTTAGCGAATCGAGGATGCACAAACATGATGTGATTGGATTGAGGTATAACATAAATTGTTATCCATTATTTATATAGAATGTTAGAATATCTATTTGAGGTTAAAGAAAATGGTAATGAAATCCCGAATCAAGCCTCTCTACTAAAAAGAAGAAGAAGAATGTTGATGTTGCTCTTGAACCCAATGTTGAATGACCACATGAAGGGAGAGGATACACACAGAACACCCTTGGGAAAATAAAAAATGTACAAGAACACAATATACAATAAAAAAGGTTATGTCCCTTAGAAAATTGTAGTGTTATACAAGATAGAAATTGAAGTAGCACAATCCTTGAAAAATAATTGTCAGTTTTCTAAAGATCAAGGTCTCCTCTCAATCATTGCCAAGTAGCTGCATATATTATATTAGAATCCAAATCTTGAATAATATTAGATAGAAAAAGATAATCTCTAATTCATATAGCACATCCTATAAATGAATTTTGTATGATTTTCTTATAGACTTGAAAAAAAATCCACTTAAAGATGATTTCATTTTAAAAACTATAAGAAATTGAAGCTTTGAAAAGAAGAGGCGACTTACAATGATTTTAACAATTTTTTGATGAAGGATCTAGAAAAATGAATTAGACCACAACATAGGTCATCAAACTAGCTTTGCAATGCTTTTGAATTTTGAAAATGCGATATGTTATACAAAATTTATGATCAATTACATTAAAATACCTTTCTTATCTCATCATATGTGTGACATAATGCCACAGTTGTAGTGTTTAAATCCACTTATGTGTTATTAAGAGCTTCAATTATGTCACTTTGCTAATCATTGGTATTTGTGCCCATAGGTGTAGTGTTTAAGTTTACAAATGTGGTGTTTGAACTAGTGATTCAGAAAAAATTCAAAAAGAGGACACATGGCACCCAAAAAGAATGAAATCACTATTAGAGGTTAGTATGTGTTAAAAAAGATAAAAGGTCAATATGCCAAAATAGAAAAAAATTGATTGATTGTTACCAATATTTATCTTCTTAGTTTCAAGTATTAGAAGTAATTTTCTCTCAAATTTGTATTCTAGTACTATTTTAGTAGCATGATCACATGAAATCTCAAAGACTGTGGTTGTTTATTATTGACAATATAGGTTACTTTTATATATTTTCTGATATCGATCAATAGTGATGATAAGATGATAATATTTCATGATCAATTGATGAGAATTGATGAAAAAAATTAATTGACATAATTATGAAGTTAATTGATTGCATGATTGAGATACACAAAATTGATTAATTAGCTGAACTCAATGTGAGTGTTTCTTGAGATGTTGAGATGAAGACTTAGTTAGCATTGCAAAATTAAAATTATTTAATCAGGTGCATGAGAAGAATAAATAAATAAAAGAAATAATTCAACTGTAGAAGAGTTAGTTAGGTAATTAAATAATTAAAATAACTATTCAATAGGAAAGTATAAGAAAAATAATTAATTAAATAATAAAAATTACTTAGTTAATGTGCATGATGGAAGAAAATTTAAATAATTAAATAATAAACATTACCTAATTATGTGTGCAAGAAAGAATTAATTAAATAACAAAAATCATTTAATTAATGTTAGACGAATTTGAAAAAAAATAATTCAAAATAAATTGATTTGTGATGGGGGGAAAAATGATTTTTAAAAAGTATTTAGAGGAATGATGTTAGATTAATTAAATATTAAAATTATTCAACTAACTTAGAAGAAATAATTAGGAAAAATGTTGTTTGTAGTTGTGGACAATTTTAGTGACTAGAGATCCCCATTGACCTTATTGTTGTAAAACCCCCATTGTGTGCATATTTCTATTTATACACATATTATGATAATATTTTGTTAGCCAAATTTTCATGATTTCTCATTAATGCAATCCACTCTCACATTTTAATTAAACAAAACGCTTTCATTAAAGGCACCAAATCATCCAAGAAAATATTTTAGTTAAATGAGATTGGATTGTCTTTGACATATGCCATCTAATAATACACTCTTGTTGTCTAATTGCTACATATCATTTGCATGTAATTATCACATGGGTTATCTAATGGTAAAATAGTGTGACTCAAGTCATGCTTAAACCCCTTGCTCCAAAGTATGTACCATTTATCAAATAGATGTTGTGTGTCACCACACAATCCATGTTGTCATGCATTGAGTATAAGACCTTACTCAATGGTCAAACGTTTTATCATACACTACCACCATACCAACCACAATTGTCATTTTTTCAAAAAAACTTAAATACTTTCACTTCTCTACATTTTATTCATCCCTAGATGCTTCCATCATCTTGCACTAATCTTAGAATGGAAAAAAATCAAAAGATAAACACAAGTTCTTATAATTTTTTAATGATGTACTTTAAAGCTTATAGAATTTAAGAAAAAAAAATAACCTTTTTTAATCTTCAAACAACATAGAAAAAATTTCTCTTGATAAATTCAAATGGTGAAGAATTAGAAGATTAAACTATTAACATTGGGAGAGGGGATGCAAGAAGCTTGTGCAATCAACTTGTATGGAGAAGCACACATCTTTGACCTAATAATCCCTATTTTGAGGCAAAGGTAGGAAAAAAGGAAACAAGAAATAATCAAGAAATCAGAAAAAAATAAACAATTAGTTATTGTTTATTGTTTATTTGTTTGAACGTGTCTTTGAGAATTCGGGGTCAAAACAAGGAGGCTGCCAAGCAACAGACGTGCATTAATTTGTTTAGTTTAAATTTAGGTTAAGATGAATTTGTGGACCACCTTTCATTAAAAATTAAAAAGTTGGGAGTCAAAAAGGGGTTGCTAAGCAGCAAACATGCATTAATTGGTTTTATTTAGATTTAGGTCAAAATGAATTTGTGGACAACCTTTCATTAAAAATAAAAAATTGGGGGTCAAAACAATGGGGCTGCTAATCAGCAGACATGCATTAACGCGTGAAAAAAAATTAAAAAATAGTTGGTGGAGTGTGCACATTCAATTTTATTTACTCATCTTCATTTTTGAATGAAATATATTTATTAGATCTAAATGATGACAAAGCATTTGATTCGGTATCGAGAGATTTGAAATTTCCAAGTAAGATTTGGAGAAGCACCGAATTAGAGAGCACAACTACTAAGCCGTTTTCCTAAATGAAAAACTCATGTTCTCGCTAATAACACCAATAACACCAACAATAATAGACAGTAACTATTGTTCTGAGCTTGTTTTGGGAGGCATGGCTGCTGGTCCTAGGACTCCATCTGATTCATCTTGTTGTACAGGTGAGTGGTGTTCTCCATTGTGTGTGTTTTTTTGTTGTGTTAGGATCTTTATTCTTGTTATAACCACATTTAGAATGTTAGATTCAGCTGGGGCCATAATGAAGTTTCTGCACAATGCATTTAGAACCATCCTTTAATCTCCGGATAATGTTTGTATTGTTCGTTCCTTTAATTTTGTTAAAGATATCACTGATCCTCTCTATAAAGAGCTCTGGCATGCCTGTGCTGGCCCCTGTGTTACCATGCCAAGGATTGGAGAGCGGGTGTTTTACTTCCCGCAGGGTCATATAGAGCAGGTATGTATATTTTATTTTATGATTACTTGGCTGTTCTTAAGGAGTGGCATATATATGACTTCTGACTTCAATGTGAATGTAAGCATGAAAAACTTCTTGCAGCTATTGGGGTATATACTTATGACCCAGAAATCTTCATAGCTTCATGTGTGGCTCTGTTTAATGGCTTTGCATGCGATGTTTATATTGTTCCTACTTCCTAGTACGTTTTAGCTCCTGTTGAATTGACATGCTATTACGGCTTTCTGTAGCGGCAAAGTTTTTATCGGCGAATATGTTCTAATAGCTCTCGGTACATTAAGAAGCGTTTCCATCACGAGATCAGTCACACGATACAACATAATGCCCGTGAAGAATGTGTTTTGTTTGTTCCTCACACATTTACTTTATGTCAAATCACCTGAGACAGTTCAGATTCTGTTTGTACTTTCATAAACTGACTATTAAATTGGAAAGACCACCAAATCATCGTCATTCTGTGCTCGGCCTTCCCCTAAATTAGTAATAGACTCTGTGGAGATCTATATCCACCCTTTAAGTACTATACCAATTTGATTATTTTTTTCGTAGTCAATGCCTCTTTACCTAGACTTCGATTGAAATGAATGTTTGTACAAATTCGGTGTTGTATTACAGATTGAAGCATCAATAACCAAATACCTAGACATCAATAACCAGGAAGCTGAACAACAGGTGCCTTTGTATGACCTGCCCTCCAAAATTCTTTGCCGGGTGACGAATGTGTTGCTGCAGGTAAATTAATATCAATTCTTTCGTGCTTATGCCGGTTGATTGACCTCATTTTGCATGGTTCAGGACTATGGAGCTTAGTTTCCCATTCTTTGTCATTCTATTTACCTTATGACATTCCTTACAGGTTGAACAAGACACCGATGAACTGTTTGCTCATATTACCTTGGTTCCGGAGACAGAGGTATGCTCTACAATCCTTCTTATGCTATTATAGGTCCATATGACCTTATATTGTTCCATTCAAAGCAGGATGAATGCTCATATTGTTCCATTCACAGCAGGATGACTGCTCCACCGATATGGATCCTCCGCGTCCACCCCCTCCACCCCCTCCAAGGCCTTCTTTGCATTCCTTTTGTAAGACTCTCACAGTTTCTGAGACAAGTCCACGTGGAATTTTATCTGTTCCCAGGAGACAGGCTGATAAATGCCTCGCACCTCTGGTTAGTTTTCCAAGTACACAATAGTATAAGCATTGATATTAAATTTTATATTACCTTGGGCGCTTTTTGAAGATAGTATTGATCATACTATATTCATTTATGTAATGCCTTTTTTATAGGACAAGAATCAACAACCTCAAGAATTAGTTGCCAAAGATCTACATGGAAATGACTGGCGTTTTCGGCATATCTATCGTGGTGGGTTGCTTGCCATATTCTCTCTCGTAGCTTTAATTAAATTAGATTTCAAATTTAAGACGAAATGTTAAATTTTTCCGTCCAAAGTCTTATTCAATATAACCCATATTATGAAAAGATGGATGCATCTGTTCTTAGGCAATCATATTCTAGGATATGTTGGTTTTCTTAAATAAACCCCATGATCTGGATTCGGGTGTGTTTTATTCTTGGTCTATCATGTTCCTGTCCTCGGCTGAAGGCAGCATGGTTTTCAGCCTAGATTCGAACCCTCTGTGAACTGCCCTTTTAAAAAGGCAATTCTCTGGTTTTGTTTTTGTGATCACATTCCATGAAAGAATAAATAAATTTCCAAATGCTATTTCTTCAAAAATGGCGGGACACTTGTAGCAATGACATCATTACATTTAGGAAGCTGAGAAGAATGTGGCATTCTCTACGTTGTCGGCTGCTGGATAAACCTGCTATGCTTCCGCCATAGCCAGATAAACAGAGAAGCTGGGGGGTTTTACGGCTTACAAGATTATTTAGGTTTTGACTTGGAAAATAATATAATTGTACAGCTTAGAAGATTTTAGGTTTTGACTTTTAAATTAAGAATATTTACTAAAAATATTATTTGTAGTTGTTTTGTTTATTATCTATATATAATGTTATGTGGACTAATTTCCAATTTTAGGCTTATTTCTGTGTGCGTTTTTCCCAACACTTTCTAATCATTAACAGTCTACTTATCTTTTAATCTTGCAATTGGATGACATTTATATGCAATGACATCAACAGAAACAAATTTATTTGTCTACTGAAATCAGCTGGTTCAGACATTGTTTCTAGTTTATATAGTGAAATACTGGAGTCCTGCTTTAAACTGTAAATCATTTGTCATTAATATCATTGAGTTTTTGAGTGTTTTAATTTAGTGAATTGAGAATATGTGAAAGAAGCTTTTATGATTAATCGTTGCTAAGGAATTTTTTATAAAAGAAATTTGTTTTTAATTACTAACACATTTTCATTTTGTTTGATTGCAAAACATAGATGAGAAAAGGATACATTTGCTGACAGTTGGGTGGAAAGTCTTTGTTAACTCCAAAAGGCTTGTAGCAGGAGATGCGTTCATCTTTCTCAGGTTTCTAGGCTTCGCCATTGTCATCTGTATCAAGCTTTCGTAAAATGTTATATTTTGTGTATTCGTGTCATTTATATAAGATGTTTTTGGCTTCAGGGATGAAAATGGCGAATTACGTGTAGGGGTCAGGCGTGCCATGTGTCAGCAAAGTAACATTCCATCCTCAGTTATATCCAGTGGCAGAATGAAGATTGCTGTCCTTGCAGCTGCGTCACATGCCATTTCAAGGAGGACTAAGTTTAGTGTCTACTACAAGCCAAGGTGAAAACTGATGATATTTACTGCTAGGCTCTTACCACTCAATATTTTTCTGAAAAAATCAAAAGGACGCTGAGTAACTTCTAATGTTAGTAGATTTTCATAATCCATGAAATTATGCTGTAATTGATGCTTTTGGATTAGATTGCATATATCTATATTTTCAAATATACACCAATCTAATCCAGAAGCATCCAGGTAACCTGTCAAATTGTACGAACTTACAAAGCCCTGATAGTTTTATGATTTGGGATGGGATGCATTTTAGTACTTTACAAAGATATCCATATTAAATACACATGGTTGCAGTAAGTACTAGGCACCCGCAAGCCTGTCCTTTAGGTTATGAGATAGTTGCATGGTTGTTTAAACAAATTTTTATGAGTTTATGGGGTTCCCAAAGTAGTATTACGTTGCACTATCACAGAATAGAGAAATGGGCAGCAATTTATTTCTGATATCCATTTTATGAGTATTTTTCTTATATGCCATGCTTAAGTGTTACAGACATCTGCACTCCTAGTTTACCGAGGAGCTTCCTATATTTTCTAGATTACATTGATAAAGAAACATTATGTTACTTGAATCTGCTTATATCATTTGCCTGTTCTAAATTTTTGTTTCATCCTTTCTGATGTATGGATCTGTACATATTATGCAGAAATAGCCCGTCAGAATTCATTATTCCTTATGACCAATACATGGAGGCCATGAACAGTAATTTCTTAGTTGGCATGAGATTCAGGATGAGAATTGAGGGAGAAGCAGCTCTGGAGCAACGGTCTTCCTATTGATCACTTTTTACTTTAAAATGGATGGATTATGATTTAATAGATAGCAAAGCATTCAATAATCGTTCTATGTTGGATTAGGATATAGTGAATTTTGAAATATGCCTAGCGCTTTAAGTTTATAAAATAGATATATGATGTTCATTGTACTGTATTGGAGATCAGTAACTAGCAGCCGTTGGATGGCTATAGATAGAAGATAAATGCAATTGCATAGTAACAGGAATTTCCTTTGAAAGATGATGTATTTGTTACAGTGTGGTACGCCTGATATGTGTTTCCGTTGGACAGATTTACTGGTACTATCATTGAAATAGGTGATTCTGATCCCCTGAGGTGGCCGGGTTCGAAGTGGAGATACCTCAAGGTATTTATGGAACAGAAGAAAGTCTTTCTTCAGTTTTAATTATCATCATCATATAATCAATACAGAACTGTGCATCTTCTTGCTTATAGTCACTCTTCGAGTTTTGTGAACTTCAGGTACAATGGGATGCAATATCAGCTATTCCACAACCAGAGAGGGTCTCACCATGGAAAATAGAACCTGTCTTGACCCCGTCAGAAATTAATCCTCTGCCGAAAGCCAAAAACAAGAGATCCCGGCCGAATGTACTGCCTCCAAAACAAGATTTGTCAGTTCTCGGTAAGTAATATGTTTCTAATCACACATAACCAAAGAGTTATTATTAAAGTGGCATTGTTGTTTTTTTTTCACAAAAGTTCTTCTTTTGACTGATTTTCGTCTCAGATAAGGCATTAATTGATTCTACACAGTTGCAAAGATTTAATACAATGGTCTTGCAAGGTCAAGAAGTCATGACCTCGGGAGGATCTTTGGATGAAAATAAGGTTGACAGTGTTCCGAGGACAGTTGTGTGGTATCCAAAACTAGATTATGTCGAAACAAAATGTGTATTCTCTCAAGGAAGATTGGTTTCTGTAAATTGGATCCCACTGCAAAGGCATGACTCAGCATATGGAGACTCGTTTCCCAGTTCTCAGGGCATTGGTGAAATGCAAGAACTTTGTGGATCATATACTAATCGTATTGCGGAAGATCCACAACAAATAAAGTTTTCCAGAAAACCATTTCAGGAAATGAATGAGTCTAATCAGAAACAATATCTAACATCAATGGCGCCATCTCCCAAAACCGGTGGATATGTGAAGTGGAATGGCTTCAATGCGTACCCACATTTGTCAAACTTGGGAATGGAAGCATCCGGAAAACGGAAAATGCATATGATGCCATGCCATTCAGAAGTTTCAGGGGCACATGGTGGTGCGGACATAAATTTAATGAGAAACATGCAAGCTAATAAACATGGAACAACAGAGCATCAGCCTGGTTTTCCTTCACGGGAAGCTTCTAAGGATAAGAGAGTTGATGTCGTTTCAGGCCCTGCAAACAATAATCGCAAATTATCTAGTCGTCATTTGATTGACTTTTTCCCAAGCAGTGAGACAAATCCATCAAAAAATAGAGATTCTGTCAACGAGGAAGACCTACAAGTTTCTGCTCATGCCCCAAAAGAATTTCTTTTACAATTCTCCGAGGTTGACCAACAATTGGAGCCAAGAAGGCTGATCAAGTGTCCTACATCTGCTATGAGCTGTGAGCAACAAACATCATCTTGGATACCATTACAAGAAATACAGTGCAGAGCTCACAGAAGAAGCTGTACTAAGGTAGTAATCATTTTAAGTTTCTGTAGGACAAAAATTAGAATTTTGTAAATTTTATATATTGTTGGAAAGATTCTGACAGTTCAGAACCATATTTTTAATCACAATGAAGGTACATAAACAGGGTAGTGCTCTTGGGCGAGCTCTGGATCTTACAAAATTTGTAGGATACAAAGAGCTCTTCCATGAGCTTGAGGTGATGTTCAATTTTGAAGGACAACTGGAGGATCCAAGCAAAGGCTGGCAACTTGTCTACACGGATGATGAGGGAGATATGATGCTTGTAGGAGATGATCCGTGGCAGTAAGTATCAATGTCCAATATTCAACCCCAAAAAATTAGCTTGCTTCTCAATGGGTGATTCTGTTATAACCTGGCCATGTTGTAATTATTTTCTATTAACTTTTTTTGTTTTTTTTAAATCAGGGAGTTTTGCAGCATTGTACGTAAGATTTATATATATAAACGAGAGGAGGTTGAGAAAATGACCCCCGGTGCCCCTAATTTGGAGTTCAGGAGAGAGAGTGAAGAACAACCAATCACAAGCGAAATTTCTACTCTTGCCGCCACTGATGCTCGACAAAGTTAATGTTGACAACTGATGCTCACGTCGAGTCTCATCACATGTGACTTTCATGCTGCTGCCAAACGAATCTATTTTTAGAGCCGTTTACAGTTCTAATCTTAGTTCCATAGTTTTCAAATAGTTCAGAGCATTCTTTAACTGCCAGTACTAGTGCTGGCCAAATAAGGCAAAGACCAAGCATAGTTTTGATTAGCCTATATTTAGTTTGCGAGAGTAGTAAACTTTCTTAGAAATTTTGTTTTTTAATTCCAACAAATAAAGCATGCTGTACATGCTCCAGTAGCTACGATTTGTTTTTGATAGTAAACTGCTGTTTTCTCTTAGTCTTCGATCTGTTTGCTGAGATGGAAGGATGCTGCAAACTCTGTTTATGTTCAGCTTCTCTGTCTTTTAGTCAAAGATTCAATACAATTATATTGAGACTTCCGTCATTGAGTTTTCCGTTGAATGCTTATATTGAGAATTGGAATTTGGCCAAAATTTTATTATGTTGATTTCTTAATTCCTTAGAAAATGAGTATGACTATTGGTGTATTAAAAAGATAACATTTTTTTTTAAAGAAAAAGATGTGTGCGAGATTGTTGAATCAGGTTATGTAGAGTCAATTGATTAGAATACCCTCACAACCAATGATAAAACAGTCTAGAAGAAGAATGTTAAGCATTGTTTAAGATTCAAATAGCTATTGATAAGAGCTTATTTTAAAGAATTGCAAATGCAAAGACAATTGAAGGTCTATCTTGAAGAATCTAAGAGAAGTTTACCAAGGTATCCTCAAGTCAAAGCTGTAAAGCTATAGACATTGAAGAGAGAATTATAGAATTTGAAGATGGAAGAAGTTGGAAGTGTGAAAGAATATTGTGTCAGGGTAAAAGATGTGGTCAATAGATGGCTATGGTTGGAGAAATTATGAATAATGAGGTTTTGAGGAGAAAGGTGTAAAGTAATCTCACCCAAAGGTGGAACTATGTTGCTTTAATCATAGAAGAAAGGAAAAAATTCCCTACCCTTTAGTTTGAGCACCTAGTTGGATATTTGATGTTTCATAAAGAAAAGCTGAGAGATTCTTTTGGAAAAAGTGATGTGAAAGATTGTTCCTCCAAATTACAAATTACAAAGAATGAAGATGTCAAGAGTATCACCAAAAGCAATCAAGGCCAAGGTAGTGGTCAAAATTAGAATCAAAATAGAGGTGGATGTGGTCTAAGAGGAAGAGGTAGAGGCCGGTTTAATAAAAATAAATATCCAATGTTACCTTTGTAACAAGTATGGACACTTTCAAAGAGATTGTAGATTAAAAGAAGATAAAAGTCTTTATTATGTTCAAGAAGGTGATGAGATTCATCCAAATCATCTATTTTTATCTTATGCCAAAGCTAAAAATACTAGTAAAGATGTTTTCTATTTAGATTCTGATTGTTCTAGCCATATGTCAAGAAATGAGAAGTTGTTTTAAGCAATGGATGAAAGTGTGAAATCTATAATCCAATTTGGTGATAAAAAACCATTGGAATTTGCTGCAAAAGAAGCTATAAAAGACCATAAAAAAGAAGGTATGAAGATTTTTACAGAAATTTATTACCTAGTTAAAGAATAATTTGTTAAGTGTTGGACAATTGTGTGATTAGAATTGTAAAGTTTTCTTTCAAAATAAAAAATGTACAATCAATGATAAGAATTAGGGGAATATGGTGGTTATAGTTGTGCCTATGATAAATAGTACGATGTTCCCATTCAGGTTTGGTGAATACAACAACCATATTGCCAATATGACATATGAGGATACAAGTTGGTTCTGGCATTTGAGGTATGAGAATTTAATTTTTTATGATTTGAACATTCTAACATATAGACAAACTACCTATATAGTGTCATGACGAGAGACATTTGTAGCAACATCTGTGTCCTAAACTGGGAAGGATATGTCATTTACAACACAAGAAATTTTATTTCCAAACTATGAGTCCATATCTTTAACTATGAAAAAATGTGGATCATTCTTCCAGATGATTTGCAGTACAAATTTTTGCATTCTCATAGTTTCAATTATAAGTGGAGAGTATAATTTATTGATGACATCAATTACTCACTCAAGAAGTTTAGGAAGAACAACAACAATTTCTAACATGCTTAGCATTGTATCCAATTCATTATGATAATTGTAATTTCATCTTAATTATAGTCTTAATGCTTCTAATCCTCATCATTACACTTTTAATCCTTGTCATGATACTCACTCTATTGATTGCTTAGGATCCTCTTATTAATACTTCTAATCCTCATGTTTATTGTAACACCTCAATAAGGAACCCTAGAGTATAACGACAAGCTAACTAAATAAACATAGCAATATTTTTTTTTAAACAATTTGTATTACATTAATACCTCATTAATAAATCAATAACACAAGTGGAAGATAATCATTCACCCAAACTAATTTCTCTTCCAGGCTCCCTAACATCGCTACCTATGCAACGCTCTAAACAATATCTAAGAATATGAAAACCATGATGCACTAATGATAACATTATGCAAAGTAAAACCATCGATATCTAATACTAGGTTCATGTTATAACACAAATGAAACATTCCTATGATAACCTTTATCATAGAACATGATTATACATTCATCCATGATTACATCATTTAAATATTACCAACACCACACTACTTAAACATCATTCAAAGATTATATAACTTCCAATTACATTAACTATTATTACATCAATCTTCCATGGGGGCTTCACTTAGTGAGCTTGGGTTATATCATCCGCGTTCATGGCATACTAAAGAATCTGCCTATTTTCAAAAAATATTTCCCTGAACTCCTTATTTTCCACCCCCTCCCAATACATAGCCTGAAATAAAAGCCCCCCTATTTGCACAAACCATTGCATTTTTTCATAGCCTTAATTAAAACCTCCCTTATTTTCACTAATGGGCAATATATGGCACCCTTATTTTTGGGATATTAATCCCCTCAATATGAAGGTGCATGATATCATATTGCCTATTTAGTGAATCCCCCATGCAATCTCCCACAGGAGTATCCAATATAGAATGATAATGTTACAATTCCAATGATATCAATGATAGCCCGTGCCGAACTAAACAATCCTTTCATAGAGACAAGGAAGTTTGATCATGCTAGATCAACATCACCAGGATGGACAAGGCTTCCCAATCTCATCCTGAGCCTAAATGAGCACTCTAGGCCATGAGTGGGAAACCAAAATTATCTTATTAATGTAAATTTCTATGCATCCCATAATCCATTAAATTAGGTTATCACTCGATGAGATCCTCTGGCAGCCACTTTAGGGCCCCAACACAGATTGAGAGCCAACCCCTCTAACTTGCACCTCTATACCTATAACCTAGGGTTTCCAAATAGGATTAATACAACATTATAAAATCCATTGTACACATAATGAATTATCACAATTCCATCACATAAGAAAAGATCACTTTAACTGAAATAGGACTTCCACATGACCATATCAACAAAGGGTTAAGTCTTGAATCTGCAAATGTATGCATAAGAACTAACTATTTATCATCAAAGAATATTATTGGGCACATGATCACCAATTAAATCCCAATAAATCCATACAAACCAAATAGAACATGATCAATAGGCACAAGACCATAACAAGCCTCTCAAACTAATTAAGAGTCAACTTACCACCGAAACCCTTCCAACCGGATCTCTGAGACTTTTTGTGCTCTCCTGCTTAACTTCAAGCCGCTCAATACAAAAGGAGCGGCTTGGGCGGATTTTGGCACCTATATAGGGCAAGGGTCGCTCCCGTCGGAAATCCCTTGCCACGAGAGCGCAACATGGCTGCCGAATGGGGCTAAATCGGTCCGGCTGGAACAGTTCCAGCCGAAACCTTTCTGACCATAATAGTCATTGTTAGCCTAAAGTGCGACCCAGATCTTTACGATTACCCGATAGTTTTATAATTTGGGATGGGATGCATTTTAGTACTTTACAAAGATATCCATATTAAATACACATGGTTGCAGTAAGTAGTAGGCATCCACAAGCCTATCCTTTAGGTTATGAGATAGTTGCATGGTTGTTTAAACAAATTTTTATGAGTTTATGGGGTTCCCAAAGTAGTAGTACGTTGCACTATCACAAAATAGAGAAATGGGCAGCAATTTGTTTCTAATTTCCATTTTATGAGCATATTTCTTATAAGCCATGCTTAAGTGTTACGGACATCTGGACTCCTCGTTTTCTGAGGAGCTTCCTATATTTTCTAGATTACATTGATAAAGGAATAGCATGTTACTTGAATCTGCTTATATCATTTGCGTGTTCTAAATTTTTGTTTCATCCTTTCTGATGTATGGATCTGTACATATTATGCAGAACCAGCCCGTCAGAATTCATTATTCCTTATGACCAATACATTGAGGCCATGAACAATGATTTCTCAGTTGGCATGAGATTCGGGATGAGAATTGAGGGAGAAGCAACCTCGGAGCAACAGTCTTCCTATCGATCACTTTTTACTTTAAAATGGATGGATTATGATTTAATAGATAGCAAAGCATTCAATAATCGTTCTATGTTGGATTAGGATATAGTGAATTTTGAAATATGGCTAGCGCTGTAAGTTTATTAAATAGATATGTGATGTTCATTGTACTGTATTGTAACTAGCAGTTGTTTGATGGCTATAGATAGAAGATAAATGCAATTGCACAGTAACAGGAATTTCCTTTCAAAGATGATGTATTTGTTATAGTGTGGTATGCTTGATATGTGTTTCCGTTGGATAGATTTACTTGTACTATCATTGAAATAGGTGATTCTGATCCCTTGAGGTGGCCTGGTTCAAAGTGGAGATGCCTCAAGGTATTTATGGAACAGAGGAAAGTCTTTCTTCAGCTTTAATTATCATCATCATATAATCAATTCAGAATTGTGCATCTTCTTGCTTATAGTCACTCTTCTAATTTTGTGAACTTCAGGTACAATGGGATACAACATCAGCTATTCCATGACCAAAGAGGGCCTCACCATGAAAAATAGAAGCTGCCTTGACCCCGTCAGAAATTAATCCTCTGCCGAAAGCCAAAAACAAGAGGTCCCGCCCAAATGTACTACCTCGAAAACAAGATTTGTCAGTTCTCGGTAAGTAATATGTTTTTAATAAAACATAAGCAAAGAGTCATTATTAAAGTGACATTGTTGTTGTTTTTTTATCAAAAGTTCTTCTTTAGTCTGATTTTCGTCTCAGATAAGGCATTAGTTGATTTTACATAGTTGAAAAGATTTAATACAATGGTCTTGCAAGGTCAAAAAGTCATGACCTCGCGGGGAGGATCTTTGGTTGAAAATAACGTTGACAGTTTTTTGAGGACAGTTGTGTGGTGGCCAAAACTAGATGATGTCAAAACAAAAGGTGTATTCTCTCAAGGAAGATTGGTTTCTATAAATTGGATCCCACTGCAAAGGCATGACTCAGCATATGGAGACTTGTTTCCCAGTTTTCAGGGCATTGGTGAAATCCAAGAACTTTGTGGATCATATACTAATCGTATTGTGGAAGATCCACAACAAATAAAGCTTTCTAGAAAACCATTTCAGGAAATGAATGAGTCTAATCAGAAACAATATCTAACATTGAAATGGCGCCATCTGCCTGTAAAAAATCTATTACAATTACTAATTATTATCCTCCTATCTTTGATAGATTATTTAAGCAACAAATATTAGAAAATAACACAACTGTAATTTCACAAACTCATATAAATGCTCAACACAATGAACACAATATTTTTTGGACAATTGTCCCTGGAAAAACCCCTAAGGGAAAACCAGTACTGTAGATGAGAAATATATTAAACTTCAACAAATTAAGAGATACAAATATTGCTTGCCTCTTACTAGTAGAGCTTCGGCGATCTCCTAATCCTCCTGCTAAGATTACACCATGCTACTATCCCAACGCTATCATTGCGCCCTTGCTAACACTGCAAGTTCTTCACACAATTCATTCATTCATTCATTGTTTTCCAAATGCCCCCTGACCCCCTTATATACTACTCTCATTGAAAACCAACGGCCGAGATTAATTCTCAATCAATGGTTGAGATTAAAAACATCTAAACAACCCTAACCAAATTGGTTGGTAGAAGTTTCTAAAAAAAGTCAAATAATTAATAAGATTTGTGTGAACACTAACTACATTTGTTAGCAAACAATTATTCACTAATTATTTAGCAAATGGACAAACAACTGTCCAAGCTAACAAACTAACAAACTAACACTCCCTCTTAGCGAGGAAGCTATTCTACATGACACCCAACATCTCTCTAAAGAAGATGAATTTCACCTTCCCCAATGCCTTTGTTAGAATGTCTGCTACCTGCTGATCTGTAGGTATAAACTGTAGCTAAACAACTCCACACTGTACACAATCTCTGATGAAGTGATACCTAATGTCTATATGTTTTGACCTATCATGAAACACCGGATTTTCAGTCAACTTAATGCAACTCTGATTGTCGCAGTGTATCACTGTAGTCTCCACCTTCTGACCAAACAAGGCTACTAGCAACTTTCGAAGCCATATAGCTTCACATGTCGCCATGCTAGCTGCTATGTATTTCGTCTCTACAGAACTCAGAGCCACAGACTTCTACTTCCTACTGAACCAAGAGACAACTCCTGATCCCAGACTGAAACAACACCCTAAAGTGCTCCTCTTGTCTGTTGTACTACTTGCCCAATCTGCATCAGTATAGCCCATCAACTTGATTCCTTCACCGCGAGCATATCTAATCCCATACTCGATTGTACCTCACAAATAATGCAGCACATGCTTTGTCATTGTCCAGTGCACTCCCTGATTCAACCATGAACTGACTAAGAGAGTTAACTGCAAAAGCTATATCTGGCCTGGTGTTGACCAAATACATGAGAGAACCAATCAACTACCTATATAAGGTGGGATCTACATCCTTCTCCCTAGATGTATCTACCTTCCTCCAATTCGTGATCATAGGTGTAGACATGGCTTTACAATCTTCCATCCTGAACCTTTTCAAGATTTCAATGAAATATTTCCCTTGTCCAAGGAAAATCTCTCCATCTGTCTGCCATACCTCCATGCCTAGAAAGTAGTGCATAAGAACCAAATCCTTCATCTCGAACTCTACTGCAAGGTCCCTCTTGCACTCTTCTATGAGCCCTAGTGAACCTATTAGAAACAAGTCATCCACATATAGAACAAGAATGAGAATCTCATCCCCAACCACCAAGTAGTAGAGATTAGCATCCGCCTCACTCTTCACAAAGCCCATTTCCTGCAAGTAACTATCAATGCGTTCATACCACGCTCCGGGAGCCTACTTGAGTCCGTACAAAGCTCTCTTTAATATACACACGTGAGTCTCTTTGTTGTGTGCTACAAAGCCTTCTGGTTGTTCCATGTATACCTCCTCTTTCAACTCACCATTGAGGAATGCTATCTTGACATCCATTTGATGGATTTGCCATCCCATTTGTGCTGAAATTGAGATTACAGCTCGTATAGAAGTATACCTAGCAATTGGAGAAAATGTCTCCTCATAGTCTATTCCCTCCTTCTGAGAGAACCCTTTTGCCTCAAACCTTGCCTTGTATTTCTCGATGCTACCATCTGCACCATGCTTGATCTTATAGATCTAACATGATCCAACCACAGCCCTATCTGTTGGTCTAGGCACTACCTCCCAAACATCATTCTACATAATTGAAGTATACTCCTCAACCATAGCATCTTGCCACACTTGATGTTGCGCAGCCTCTTTATAGCTAGCAAGTTTACTATCTACTAACTGACTAACTAATGCAACATAGTCATCAAACTTGGCTGGTTGTTTCCATTGTCTACTACTCCTCCTAGGAGTACTCACTAACTCCTGAGTATTTTTTTGTGTCGGCTGAACCTCATGATTCCTATTGCCAACTGTAGAGGGTGAAACATCAACCTCCATGTCTTCTTGATGCATCTCCTGCTACACCAGTTGATCCATACTCTGCGAACTCTCACTACCTAAGCCTATGCTTGTACTAGTAACTGTACTTGAGCTTTGCTGCCCTTGACTTGATTGAGCTATCCTTGGAGCTTCTGTCGGTTGCTCACTCTGATCATCTACTGGCAAATCTCTAGACCTTCTAAATGCCTTGTCCTCCATGAACTTGATGTCACATCGAACAATAATCCGCTTGGTCCCTGGAATGAATATTCGATATGCCTTTGAGGTTTCACTATACCCCACAAAGTACCCTCTTTCTACAGTCTGATCTAACTTGGTACGTGTATCTTTTGGAATGTGACAATATGCCAAACTCCCAAAGATCCTGAAGTGACTAACATTTGGCTTCTTCCCAGTGAATGCTTCCTCTAGTGTCATCTTCCCTAGCACCTTATGTGGAACTCTATTCTGTATGTATACTATCGTACTACATGCTTCTGCCCATGAGTAATGGGGCGGGTCCTGATCATGTAGCATAGCCCTTGCTGCCTCCGATATGGATTGATTCTTCCTCTCAGTAACCCCATTCTGTTGTGGGTTGTAAGGAACAATCCACTCTCTCTTGATTCCTTCCTTGGTACAGAACTCTTGGAATTCATTCCCTTTGTACTCGCCTCCATTGTCTGATTGAAGAACCTTTATCTTCCTTCTTGTCAAGTTCACCACAAGAGCCTTGAACTCTTGGAAGCGACTAAAAACCTCATCCTTGGTCTTCAAGAAGTATATCTAGGTCTTCCTAGAGAAATCGTCAATAAAAGCAACAAAGTACTCATATCCTCTGAGAGATTTCTTTGACATTGGTCCACATACATTTGAATGTACTAGATCAAGAACACTATTAGATCGAGTGTCACTCCTTGGAAAAGATGTTTTTGCAAACTTCCCCAACACACATCCCTTACATACATCATCATGCTTTGTGCTCACCTCTGGAATACCTATCATAGTCTCATGAAGCAATTTAAGTGCTCCATGATGTATATGGCCCATCCTCCTGTGCCATAGCTCTCCAAGATCTCTAGGATTATTGTTGCTCACGAGTGTCTTAGGAGTATCAAACTACAACTTATAAAGTCGACCACTCCTAACTCTAATAGCTATGGGTGATTTCCATTCCTTATGCTTAATCAATACATGTGCCCCTCTAAAGAGTACATTGTACCTTTGTCCTGAAAGACAGATATAGAAATCAAATTCATCCCTAAGCCTGGAACATGCAATACATCATGAAGAGGTATCATCTTACCATTCTCCCTCTGAAACTAAACAATCCCTTTCCCAACTGAGTTGAGTTTGGACATGTTTCCCATAGAGATCTGGATTTTGTTGCTCTCCTCCTTATAACTGGAGAAGTATTCTCTAACTCTTGTCATATGAAATGATGCCCCACTATCTATGTACCAAACACTCTGTGAGGTTGAGCTAACCATACATGCTATGAGTGTAAACTCATCTTCCATTCTATTTGAGAGCTCATCTGCACTTGGTGAAGCTGCAACTTGCTTCTTACCTTTCTTGTCATTCTTCTTCCATTTTGGGCAATCGCTAACATAGTGGCCAAACTCATGACAACCGTAGCACTTGATCTTCAACAAGTCTTTCTGTTCGGTGTGGCGCCTGATCAGTCTCCAAGTGGGAGATTGTTAAAATATGGCAACTGATCAGCAAAGTACTGTACACTCAGCACGTATCCTCGCCAGGGTTTTGGGGGGGGGGAGCCCCCGAGAAATTTTTTTTTGCCGTTTTTCGTTGATGAAAATTGACATTGTAATAAAACCCTAAAAAGGCTGACTTTGTTTGTTGCCCTAAAAGTTATAAGCAGCTGGAATGCTTAAGGCATTGTAAGGTTGATGTACTATTTTTGCCAGATAATAAGAAAGATTGGATGACTGTGTATGGTGGACGTAACCCATTCTGGGTGAACCACGTTAAATATCTATGTTATCTGTGTCCTGTTTTATTTCTTTATCTTTTGTATTTAAATCTGCATATAATTGTTAGTTCAAATTTGCTTCGGATCTGCTTGAAACGCTATCAATTGTTATTAGAGCGAGGTATTCTGTAAATGTGTAGGACTCTCAGATTTGAGTGGGAGCAATGGAGGATTCCAAATTCAAGGTCGAAAAGTTTAACGACCAGAATTATCAGTTATGGAAAATGCAGATGGAGGATTACCTGTATCAAAAGGATTTGTGGCGGCCATTGGAAGGAAACGCAAAGAAACTGACCACAATGTCAGATGAAGAGTGGGACATTTTAGATAGAAAGGCACTATGATCCATTCGATTGTGCCTTGCATCGTCTATAGCATTCAATATAATAGAAGAAAAAATGGTTGTAGATTTGATGACAACATTGGCTAAGTTGTATGAGAAACCCTAGGCTTCGAATAAGGTATTTCTTATGAAGCATTTGTTTAATTTGAAAATGAGTGAGGGAGGATCTGTAGTGGAGCACTTAAATGAATTTAATAAAATTAACAGTCAATTGTCTTTGGTAAAAATTACCTTTGCAGAAGAGGTTAGGGCTCTCTTGATTTTATGTTCTTTTCCAGAAAGATGGAATAGCTTGGTTATGGCTGTAAGTAACTCTATCTCTGGTAAAAATACTTTGGTATTTGATAATATTATTGGTGTTATCCTAAGCGAGGAAATGCGAAAGAAAAACACAGGTGACACTCCAACATCATCGGGTAGTGTTTTGAATGTGGAGAATAGAGGAAGATAAAAGGAAAGAGGAAAAGGCCCTAGGAATGAGAAGTCACGAGGGAAGTCAAAGAAAGATTGCTGGTACTGCAAAAAGCCTGGTCATCTAAAGAAAGACTTTTGGTCTCGGAAAAGCAAAGGAGACAAAAATGAAAATGATAGTAAGGAAGCTAATATTGCAAGTAATACTTTACAAGATGCTTTAATCTTATGTTTGGATAATGTTAATGATTCCTGGGTAATAGATTCTAGGGCTTCATTTCATGCTACACCCCATAGAAACTATTTTATAGATTATGTTCAAGGTGATTTTGGACAGGAATATTTGGGTGATGATGAGCCCTGTCAAATTGTTGGAAAAGGAAAGATAAAGATCAAGTTGTAGAATGGAAATGACTGGTTTATGCAAGAGGTAAGACATGTTCCTAATTTAAGAAGAAATTTAATTTCTGCAAGGCAACTAGGTAGTGAAGGTTGCATAGTTACCTTCTTAGATAGTATCTGGAAGGTCAGTAAATGATCATTAGTAGTAGCTAAAGGTGCAAAGGTAGGCACATTATATCTGTGTACTGGTAACACTTACTCTATCTTAGCTGCTACAAATAAAGTTACTGCAGGGATGACAACAATAAATGTTGTAAGAACAGATTTGATAATGTGGCACCATAGGCTTGGGCACATGAGTGAGAAAGGGATGAAAATCCTTCACTCCAAAAATCTATTGCCAGGACTAAAGAAGATTGATTTAGAGTTCTGTGAAAACTGTGTTTATGGTAAACAAAAAAGAGTTAGATTTCTCAAGGTTGGAAAAGAGAAGAAGAGTGAGAAGTTAGAGCTTGTACATTCAGATGTATGGGGACCGGCTCAGGTATCATCTCTTGGTGGCTCTTGTTATTATGTTATTTTTATTGATGACTAAACCAGAAAAACATGGGTATATTTCCTAAAACAAAAATTAGATGTTTTTGAAACTTTTAAGAAATGGAAAGCTTTGGTTGAGAATGAGACAGGAAAAAAGTTGAAGTGTCTTAGATCGGATAATGGAGGTGAGTATTGCAGCAAAGCATTTGAAGATTACTGCTCCTTAAATGGGATTCGAAAGCAGAAGACAGTTCCAGGAACTCCATAGGAAAATGGTGTGTCAGAGAGAATGAATAGAACAATCATGGAATGCATGAGGAGCATGAGATTGCATGCTAGATTGCCCTTATATTTTTGGGCAGATGCTATACATACTACTATCAATTTGATAAATAGAGAACCTTCAACCCCTTTGGATGGTGGTATTCTAGAGGAGGCATGGACTAGTAAAAAGGTAAATTATTCTTTTCTAAAAACTTTTGGTTGCAAAGCTTTTGTCCATGTTGATAAAGAAAAAACAACCAAGCTTGATGCTAAATCTTAGAAATGTACCTTCATTGGATATGGGATAGATAAATATGGCTATCGGTTATGGGATTTTGAAAATAAGAAAATAATTAGAAGTAGAGATGTTATATTCAATGAGAAGGTTATGTATAAAGAGCAGATGCAGGAAAAGAAGCATGAACAGGACAAACAAGAATATGTGGTGTTGGATGAGATTCCTGAAAATGAAATGCCACAGGTACCTAATGCTTAGCAACAACAGATTGTCCCACAAACTCCTGCAAGTGTTAAACATTCTACGAGGACAAGTAGACCCCCTGAAAGATTTTCTCCTTCTTTGTATTCTAGTTTATTAATGGATTCTAGTGAATCAGAAGAATATGAAGAAGAAATGCAAGTAGATGCCAAACAACAGTGGGAGCTAGGCATGAAAGAGGAGATGGACTCCTTGATGAAAAATAAGACTTGGGACTTAGTCCCTTTACCTGCACAAAAAAGAGCCTTGCCTAAAAAATGGGTTTATCAGTTGAAGGAGGAGGAAGGAGGTCAGAAAAGATATAAGGTCAGACTTGTGGTAAAAGGTTTTGCACAGAAAAAGGGTATAGATTATGATGAAATATTTTTTCCAGTTGTAAAAATGACTTCAATTAGAACTGTACTTAGTCTTGTGGCTGCAGATGATTTACATCTTGAACAATTAGATGTCAAAACAACTTTTCTCCATGGATATTTGGAGGAGGAAATTTACATGTTGTAACCACAATGATATGAGGTCAAAGGTAAGGAGAACTTGGTGTGCAGGTTGAAGAAAAGTCTGTATGGCCTAAAGCAAACACCTCGACAATGGTATTTAAAATTTGATAGTTTCATGGCTGAACACAGTTATCATAGATGTCATTCTGATCATTGTGTATATTTTAAGAGATTGGATAATGGTAGTTATATTATCCTGTTGCTTTATGTTGATGACATGCTTATTGCTGGTTCTAACATGGAACACATAAATGATCTTAAATAGCAGTTAGCTAGGTCATTTGCTATGAAGGATTTGGGTGTAGCTAAGAAAATTCTCGATATGAGGATTACACAGGATGGGAAAAATAGAACCTTGAATTTGTCCCAAAGTGAGTATATAAAGAAGGTGTTGAAAAGATTTAACATGTAGGATGCAAAAGAAGTTAGTACACCTTTGGCTAGTCATTTCAAATTGACTAAGGAGATGTGCCCAAAGGCAAAGGAAGAGGTTAATAAAAAGTCTAACATCTCGTATTCATTAGCTATTGGCAGTCTGATGTATGCAATGGTATGCACAAGGCCAGATATTGCACATGCAGTGGGAGTTGTGAGCAGGTTTATGAGTAATCCGGGTATGGAACATTGGAATGCTGTGAAATGGATTCTTCGATATTTGAAAGGAACTACTATGAAGGCATTATGTTTCAAAGGATCTAATGCTGCTCTGAGTGGATTTGTTGATTCTGATCTGGCGGGTGATATTGATTCATGGAGGAGTACTACAAGGTATGTTTTTACTATAGGGGGAATTGCAGTCAGTTGGATTTCTAGGCTGCAAAAGGTTGTTGCACTTTCAACCACTGAAGCTGAGTATGTTGCTGCTACAGAAGCCAGCAAGGAGATGATTTGGTTACAATGTTTTTTGGAGGAGTTGGGTCAGGCACAGGAGGATCGCCCATTGTATACTGATAGCCAGAGTGCCATTCATCTTGCGAAGAACTCTGCTTTTCATTCAAGGACAAAGCACATTCAGCTTAGGTACCACTTCATCCGGACTGTTTTGGAGGAGGGTCAGTTACGGTTTGAGAAGATTCACACAAGTGAGAATCCTGTCGATATGTTCATGAAGGCAGTTCCATAGGAGAAGCTAATTTCTTCATCAGTTTCTGTTGGTCTTCTTGATTGATAATTGTGGAATTTATACCAGTCGAGTCCTAGTGTTTTATCCAGTGGATGTTGCATGTACAGTGGTGTCGTGTAGTATCAGTTTCCAAGTGGGAGGTTGTTCAGTGTGGAGCCTGATTAGTCTCCAAGTAGGATATTGTTAAAATGTGGCGACTAATCAGCAAAGTACTGTACACTCAGCATGTATCCTCTTTTTCGTTTTTCATTGATGAAAACTGACATTGTAATAAACCCTAAAAAGACCGACTTTGTTTGTTGCCCTAAAAATGCATGTTATAAGTGGCTAGGATGCTTAAGGCATTGTAAGGTTGATGTACTATTTTTCAGGGATAATAAGAAAGATTGGACGACTATGTATGGTGGACGTAACCCATTCTAGGTGAACCACGTTAAATCTCTATGTTATTTGTGTCCTATTTTATTTCTTTATCTTTTGTATTTAAATCTGCATATAATTGTTAGTTCATATTTGCTTCGGATCTGCTTGAAACCCTATCACTTTCTTCTTCTTCTCACCTTGTGGATTTGATCCTTTTCTGGACCCCTTCTTTGCTTTTCCTTTACCCGCTAGGGCAACATTCTTCTATTCTTCCTCACTTTTCTGACTCTTATTGTTGGCTCCATTGACAAGGCTTAGTCTAAGCTCCTCCTGATTGAAGTCACACCAAAGTTGATCCCAACTTGGTAAGATGTCTCGTCCATTCACAACTTGAACAAAGACATCCCACTGCTTAGAAAACCCATTTAGGGCTATCCATACCAGCTCATCATAACTTGGTTTATCTCCAATAGCTGCTAACTCATCCTTGACAAGTCTGAGTCTAGTGAGGTAACTCATCACATCTTCTCCCTTATTCATTCAGGTATTCTTCAGCTTTTCTCTGAGAATCAGCTTCCAATTAGTGGTAGCATTCCGGTACAAATTCAGAATGGCATCCCACATCTTCTTTGCAGTATATAACTTTGCAATATGTGGAACTATATGGTCCTTGACACCATCAAGGACTAGCCTCCTCGCCTTGGAATCCTCCTTCTTGTATGCTGCAAGCTGTGTTGCATCTGAAGGTACAGTCACAATAATGGTAACATATTCCTTGATACCATTCTCTTCTAGCAATAAAGAAATTATGGCTTTCCAAACACCAAAATTAGAGGCTCCATCCAATCTGCCCTGATCTCTTAAACCAACTAAGGCCATCTCAAAGGTTAAAGAAAATAAAAATTCTAAAGAGGTTAAACTAGGTTTTATAAACCCTCAGTTTCCTTCACCTAGGGTAAATCTCTTCTACCCTTAACTTAGCTCTGATACCATGTGAAAAATCTATTACAATTACTGATTATTATCCTCCGATCTTTGATAGATTATTTGAGCAACAAATATTGGAAAATAACACAACTGTAATTTAACAAACTCATATAAATGCGCAACACAATGAACACAATATTTTCGGACAATTGTCCCTGGAAAAACCCCTATGGGAAAACTAGTACTGATCTTGTAATCCTCTTGCTGAGATTCCACCGTGCTACTATCCCAACGCTATCATTGCGCCCTTGCTAACACTGCAAGACTACTTGCTAACATTGCAAGTTCTTCACACAATTCATTCATTCATTCATTGTTTTCCAAATGCCCCCTGACCCCCTTATATACTACTCTCATTGGAAAACCAACGGCCGAAATTAATTCTCAATCAACGACTGAGATTAAAAATAACCCTAGCCAAATTGGTTGCTAGAAGTTTCTTAAAAAGGTCAAATAATTAATAAGAATTGTTTGAACTCTAACTACATTTGTTAGCAAACAAGTATTTACTAATTATTTAGCAAATGGACAAACAGCTGTCCAAGCTAACAAATTAACAAACTAACACTCCCAAAACCAGTGGACATATGAAGTGGAATGGCTTCAATGGTTACCCACATTTGTCAAACTTGGGAATGGAAGCATCAGAAAATGGAAAATGCATATGATGCCATGCCATTCAGAAGTTTCAGGGGCACATGGTGGTGTGGACATAAATTTAATGAGAAACATGCAAGCTAATAAACATGGAACAACAGAGCATCAGCCTGGTTTTCCTTCACGGCAAGCATCCAAGGATAAGAGAGTTGATGTCGTTTCAGGCCCTGCAGACAATAATCTTAAATTATCTGATCGTCATTTAATTGACTTTTTCTCAAGCAGTGAGCCAAATCCATCAAAAAAATAGAGTTTCTGTCAACGAGGAAGACCTACAAGTTTCTGCTCATACCCCAAAAGAATTTCTTTTACAATTCTCCGAGGTTGACCAACAATTGGAGCCAAGAAGGCTGATCAAGTCTCATACATCTGCTATGAGCTGTGAGCAACAAACATCACCTTGGAGGCCATTACAAGAAATACAGTGCAGAACTCAGAGAAGAAGCTGTACTAAGGTAGTAATCATTTTACGTTTCTGTAGGACAAAAATTAGAATTTTGTAATTATTATATATTGTTGGAAATATTTTGAAAGTTCACAACCATATTTTTCATCACAATGAAGGTACATAAACAGGGTAGTGCTCTTGGGCGAGCTCTGGATCTTAAAAAATTGTAGGATACAAAGAGCTCTTCCATGAGCTTGAGGTGATGTTCAATTTTGAAGGACAACTGGAGGATCCAAGAAAAGGCTGGCAACTTGTCTACATAGATGATGAGGGAGATATGATGCTTGTAGGAGATGATCTATGGCAGTAAGTATCAATGTCCAATGTTCCGCCCCCAAAAAATAGCTTGCTTCTCAATGGGTGATTCTATTATAACCTGGCTATGTTGTAATTATTTTCACTCTTTTTTTTTTTTTAATCAGGGAGTTTTGCAGCATTGTACGTAAGATTTATATATCTAGTCTTGCCACCACAGATACTCGACACAGTTAATGTTGACAACTGATGCTCACAGCGAGTCTCATCACATGTGACTGTCATGCTGCTGCGAAATGAATCTATTTTGAGAGTCGTTCATAGTTCTACTCTTAGTTCCGTAGTTTTCAAATAGTTCATAGCATTGTTTAAGTACTAGTGCTGGCTGAATAATGCAAGAGCAAGCAAAGTTTTCATTAGCCTATATTTAGTTTGCGAGAGTAGTAAACTTTCTTAGAAATTTTGTTTTTCTACTCCAGCAAATAAAACATGTTGTACATGCTCCAGTAGCTACGATTTGTTTTTGATAGTAAACTACTATTTTGTCTTAGTCTTCGATCTGTTTGTTGAGATGGAAGGATGTTGCAAACTCTGTTTATATTCAGCTTCTCTGTTTTTTCGGTAAAGATTCAATAAAATTATATTGAGACTTGCGTCATTGAGTTTTCCATTGAATGCTTATATTGAGAATTGGAATTTGCCGAAAACTTTATTATGTTTGAATTATTAATTCCTTGAAAATGAGTATGACTATTGGTGTATTGAAATGAGTATGACTATTTGGTGTATTAAAAAGATAACTTAAAAAAAAAAAAAGATGTGTGCAAGATTGTTGAATCAGGTTATGTAGAGTCAATTGATTAGAATACCCTCACAACCAATGATAAAACAGTCCAGAAGAAGAATGTTAAGCATTGTTTAAGATTCAAATAGCTATTGATAAGAGCTTATTTTGAAGAATTGCAAATGCAAAGACAATTGAAGGTCTATCTGGAAGAATCTAAGAGAAGTTTACCAAGGTAGTCCTCAAGTCAAAGTTGTCAAGCTATAGACATTGAAGAGAGAATTCAAGAATTTGAAGATGCAAGAAGTTGGAAGTGTGAATCAACAATGTCAAGGTAAAAGATGTGGTCAATAAGATGGCTATAGTTGGAGAAATTGTGAACAATGAGGTTTTGAGGAGAAAGGTGTTAAGGAATCTCGCCCAAAGGTGGAACCATGTTGCTTTAATCATAGAAGAAAGGAAAATATTGTCTACCCTTTATTTTGATCACCTAGTTGGATATTTGGTGTTTCGTAAAGAAAAGTTGAGAGATTCTTTTGGAAAAATTGATGTGAAAGATTTTTCCTCCAAATTACAAATTACAAAGAATGAACATGCCAAGAGTATCACAAAAAGCAATCAAGGCCAAGGTAGTGGTCAAAATCAAAATCATTCAATAGGAAATAGAGGTGGATGTGGTCTAAGAGGAAGAGGTGAATATCCAATGTTACCATTGTAACAAGTATGGATACTTTCAAAGAGATTGTAGATTAAAAGAAGATAAAAGTGTTTATTATGCTCAAGAAGGTGATGAGAATCATCCAAATCATTTATTTTTATCTTATGCCAAAGCTGAAAATACTAGTAAAGATGTTTTCTATTTAGATTCTGATTGTCTAATCATATGTCAAGAAATGAGAAGTTGTTTTCTGCAATGGATGAAAGTGTGAAATCTATAATCCAATTTGGTGATAAAAAACAATTGGAAGTTGTTGCAAAAGAAGCTATAAAAGTCCATACAAAAGAAGGTATGAAGACTTTTAAAGAAATTTATAAACTAGTCAAAGAATAATTTGTTAAGTGTTGGATGATTGTGCGAGAAGAATTGTAAAGTTTTTTTTCAAAATAAAAAATGTACAATCTATGATAAGATATATGGCAATATGGTGGTTATTGTTGTACCTTTGATAAATAGTACGATGTTCCCATTAAGGTTTGTTGAATACAACAACCATATTGCCAATATGACATATGAGGATACAAGTTGGTTGTGGCATCTAAGGTACGAGAATTTAAATTTTTATGATTTGAACATTCTAACATATACACAAACTATCTATGGTACGAGAAGTGCAGAATTATGGGGTAATGAAGTTTCTTACTAAAAAACCTGTGGTAGGTTTGGATGATAGTATTTTGTATGTGTGCCAGAGGAGTATTGAATGGACAAATTCTCTTATAAAACAGGCTTATGAGGACTTCGTGAAATTAATAAATCAACTCGTAGAGTTAGTCACTTCCATGAGAAATGAACTCGTATGCATTGGGATAGAATGTCTGAAAGATGATGGAATAAACCTTGAGACAATTGAGGTTATAACAGAATCATTTAAGGGCAAAATCAATTATGTGAAAGAAGCTAAGGGTTTAGTTCTAGATGACTTAAGTGTGACTGCTAAGATTGAATCACTCCTATTTTTATGCATCAGACATTTGGGTAGTCACTTTGACAAAGTTGAACAGGTTCACAGAGAAAAAGAAGTCTGGCAGCAATGAAAGGCACATGTGGGATTACCTCATAACACTATCATTCAACACTTTGCCACTGCTAATGCAGATTGGAAGAAAGAAGAAGTTACCAAAACTGCATAGTAATATTTTTCGTTGATGATAGATCCTTTTACTAGTTAGTTGCATAAACAATTTCATTTTTACACTCGTTTCACTGACTTTGTGGGGTGGAAATTGTTGGCTTTCTATGTTTCCCATTATAACCGTTGGCTAGGTTGTGGCTATATAACGATGTTTTTGAGACTCTAGAAAGGTCCGAAAAAGTGTGATTTTTTGCACAACAAATAATATCCATTTTTGTTAATGAATTGCTTGAAATTGGAATGACTGATAGATCAATAAAAACTTATGGTGTTATCTTTGAATCTGAGTGTTTGCTATGGGCATGATATCATTTTATGATCAATTATTTTTATGTTTCCTTCAATTCATAGTTGTCCTTAGTTGTTAGCAAGTTCATTTGTGTATTGATTTGTGTTGATCCCCCATGTCCTGTGAGGCATGAGAGAGTATTGATTAGCCTTTAGTATTGATGTGCTTTTGCTATGGTTTGAATATACAGTGAACATGTTTGTGAATCAGAGTCTATGAACTCTCATTAAATTTTCAGAAGATTTTCTTTGTTTTTAGTTTGAAGACATTCATTTGTGTTGATGGATGAATGCTAAAGCCTTTCAATGCTTTCTGGTAAAATGTATCAGCATTTCATTTATATATTAAATTCATTGCAAATCATATGAGGAGCTGCCCTCTAATGCATAGATTGAATTTTAATTAATTCATCTAATTGTTGGTGTATATGGTGAAAATGGATAACAATAATAACGATATTGAAAGGCTAAATGAATTCAACCACAAAACCCTAGCCTAACAACAACAAAGATCCACCATAACATATGAAGATTACCTAAGACAATGCAAATCAAATGAAATCACAAAGATTATACCATCACATGTCCAATAGGGTTTGGATCTCCATTCTTCCTATCTCCATTGATCTTGCTTGATATATTTTCTCTCAGATTTTATGTGCACAAGAGCTCAACAAAGAATAGAAATGTGGTTGCAAGTAGGATCACATATGCTCAAAAGTGTAGTGTAGTCAATTGATCAAGTAGTTAGGGTTTGATAATGAAGGAAGCATCTCCTTATATAGAAGACACTATATGAAATGGAGGGATAAGATTGAGAGGTGTAAAAGGAGGTCGACTATGATTAGAGGGTAGGTAAAAGAAATAATAAAATAATGAAAGGGGTAGGTAGTGTATGAATTAAGAGATGAATGACATGTGCCATAGGTAGAAAAGGTTAATGAATTAATTAAATAAATAAATATTTATTTAATTAATAGAAGAAGTGGGATCAATTAAATAAATAAGATATTTATTTAATTTAGGAAAAGGATAATTTAAATAAATAAATGTATTTATTTAAATGAGAAATAAGGATAGAAGAGGATAAATGGATTAATTAAATAAATGAATATTTATTTAATTAATAGAAGAATTAAGCTTAGATAATTAAATTAGACTAGACAATTTTGGGTGTCTGCATTTTGCCCCTCTTTGAGACAATGCGGCTTGTTGCATTGTTTCAAAGAAGATAAGATGAACTGATACAGAGTTGCCCCAAGATGGGAATGATATGCCCCCTCGAGAGATTGGATAAAAATGTCTGAAAAGACCGCAGACAATCTCTCGATAAGAAAGACAGGATAGAATGGACTGACCAAATAAAGTGACAGAGTCACGGGATAATGAAGACTGACTTGGGAAATGAGGGCTAGGGAAATCTATAAGATAGACCACGAGGGAAATACATCCTCATTGTCATCTACACCTCCAAGAGATTAGAGTGCAGAGAGAGAAAAGAGCAGCAGCAGTCAGCAACAATGGCTTTGGTTCACAGATTCGACCGCATTCGTCGATTCCAGAGGCCAGTAGAGGCAGGAGAGCCAGTAAGTACCACAAAACCTCCTTGTACTTTGATGCATTTATTGTTGTCATTAATGCATACTAGGTAATGTAATAAATGCGCTTAGAATATGGTCCAAAAAAAATGTCAAAAATGTCCAGACGCGTCTGCATTGGTGCCAGGCGCGTTTATGCAGTCTAAAAGAGCGTTTATGTCATGAAAGCACGTTTGTGTCCAAAAATGTGAATTTGTGTCTTCTAGGTCAAATCGGTAGTTTTGTGATGAACATACGCTATCGATTGGATAAGCTACTGAGAGGATACACTCAAGCAGGTCCTCTAGGGAAGACTAGGATAACAAATAGGGCTAGAATTGACAATTCTATGATAGAACATACATTGCCAATTAGGAAACTACTCAAAAGGATTCACTTAAGCAGAGGCCCTAGGATAGGATAGATCAAGGCACTTTGTGATAAACAGTGAGTACCAAGATATAGTACTTTGTGATGAACAGGGAGTACTAAAATATGAGCAGCACTTTGTGATGAACAGGGAGTGCTAATATGAGTAGCACTTTGTGATGAATAGGGAGTGCAAATATGAGTAGCACTTTGTGATGAACAGGGAGTGCAAAACACGTAGTACTTTGTGATGAATAGGGAGACCACTAGGATAGATAGCAACACTTTGTGATGAATAGTGAGTGTCACTAGGATAGAAGCAACACTTTGTGATGAACAGTGAGTGTCACTAGGATAGAAGCAACACTTTGTGATGAACAGTGAGTGTCACTAGGACTGAGATGATTGATTTGTGTGACTGCAAGAGTATTTGCCTATGTTGGAGTCACGGGAGAGATTCCCATCAACTCAGAAGTTGCGACCTGAGTTGACAGCTGAGGACCGAGCTACAATTGAGGCTATGGGATTGAGACATATTCTGTATGTGCCAGAGTTTCGGGCGAACATGGGATTGCTGACTGCACTGGTGGAGAGGTAGCACTCTGAGACTTGCACTTTTCATTTGCCAATGGGGGAGATGACAGTCACCCTGGAGGATGTATACAAGATTCTGCAAATACCGATTGATGGGGAGTTGATTTTGTACAATCGAGATGGAGATAGGGAGGCCCTGAGACGAGTGTTTCAGGATCCAGGACTAGAGATGAGGGCTGGACATGTGGCTTGGGATACCATGAAGCAGATAGGATTAGCACTACTAGTAGTATTGGCAGGAGTGATCAGTGGGTTCCTCTGTATCAATTTTGTACCATTTTGTATGATGATGTAGACACCTTCAGGTGATTGTAGCCATATGATTTTGACATTATTGTATCATGACACTTATGATTATATATATGAGATGATTCATCTTTGTGGCAGCTATATGCATGCGTACCTATGTGATGTATGTTTCTATGTGATGTTTATGATATGGATGCAAATATGTATATGATGTAATACAATATATTTTTTTATTCTTTTATGTTTTATATGTGTATGCATGATGCAAATGTGAATGTATGTAATGCAGATGAATATGATAATGCAAATGTAAATTGTGCTAACAGGTGTTGTGTGCAGGATGTGATGCAGTTGTGATATCTATATGTATGTATGAAATTCTTATATGTGGTAATGCAGGTGCAACTACATGAAATGTAAATGTTTTTGGTGTGTCATTATACTCAGTCATGTGATAGCAAGCTACGCGGACTCGAGAAGGACAATGGAAGTCAATCAAGAAAGGGGGATGAAAGATAGAAGATATGAAAGTGAAAGAGCTTCTTGTGCATTATCATCATTGATTTTTATTATGGCAAGTAGGTTATGACAATCGAGGCATATGTTCGACCCAGAAAGTCATTGTACTTGTTTGCATGGAGATAAGACAGCCACAAACAAGGAATGCCCTAGTTCACACTAGACTCACAGTGTCCTCATATCCTTGGACAAGTCATAGCATTACTAAGAGACAATCCACAGACAGCAAATACAAATAGGTGACGATACCCCATCCTCACCTTTCTAGTCAAAGACATCCTGGAGATAAAATCTCTAGTTAGAGACATCTTGGAAAAGCTAAAAGATATGTCACCAAAAGATAAAATCAAAAGAAAACCAAGACTCGACACCAACATCCACTATAGTCCTCAAATTTAGTGTCTCTTGTCACTTGTATAAGTCTTATTTGATTGTGGTCACAATGTTTACTTTCACAAAATGGATAGATAGCACTAAACCATAATGTTGTCTGAGTCTGTTGAAAGATTTGATTTGTTGAAGCCCATTGTTGCTACTGTGTCTCATCTAAAACTGACTGAATCCATGAAACTGATACTTTATTGTGGAGAAGATGAAACTTTATTGTGGATCTATGATGCAAATGTTGCTTTATTGCGGATTGTGCATGGATAGACTGAAGGAAGCTGGAAGAAACTGTACTCCTCGAAACATGTGATGTTCTTAGTTCCACACCCATCACTAGACGTAGGATTTGCCTTAGCCACAAATAGGATCTGATTTATTATGGATGGAAAGGGAGGTGAAAAGGGAGGTTTATTATGAATGGCTAACCAATCTTGGGTTGATCAATAACAAGCCATGATGGGAATGGGTAAGTTTATTATAAACGAATAGGTTGTGAGTGTGTGGAAAGTGAAAGGATGAAAGTGAATCCTGAAGGAGGGAGGAACAATGTCTCTATGCATGGCGCTGGTGACCCAGTTTTCACCATGGTACTTGCCCAAGGCGCCACCGAAGTGGTTTTCACCGTTGGACGAAATTATTTGTCTTTACTTTTTTCGATTTTTCAATGTTTTTTGTGTCACAAGGCGCCTGTTTGCTAGGTTTTCACTAAGTAACGATTTTTTTTGTTTTATAATTTTTTTTTGTATTTTTGAATTTTTTTGATTTTTTTTGTATTTTTGAAAATCTGATTTTTTTTTTTTTTTTTTTTGAATTAGGATATTCCAAAGAGCTATGTGTAGAACTTGCGAAGGTGCATGCTATTGATAGGATCCTCCAAAGGTTCACCCTCTGTAGTAGAGAGCTAATATGCCCCAGATCCATATGCTGCTGTAATGATGTAAGGACCAAGCCAATTTGGTTTGAACTTTCCCTTCTTCTCTCTGTCTTGCTAATTTTTGGGGTTTTCTCTAAGAACCAAATCACCTACCTCAAATGTGCGAGGCTTGACTTTATGATTGTAACTGCATTGTTCCTTGACTAAATGATGTGTAGCTTGAGTGACTGTCTTCCTTGATGAAGGAACTCAGATAGAATTACTAGTGTGTGGACTACACAGGCCCATATGCGTGTCACCTAAAGAAGTTTGGGTATCCCTGACAACAAAGTCCCTCAAGGAAGTTCCATTAAAGCTCCATGATGTATCGCCAGAAGGGGATGGATGTGTGGAACATGTGGACGAGTTATGAAGGCTTATGATTGCAAAAAGGAGTGAAAGTAGGATAGCATGATGGAGACTTAGGATCAACAAGTATGTTATTTGACTTAAAATTGTCAGAATTTTGCCCCCAGTTATTTTGGTATTAGGGGAAATCATCTCTTGTTCTTTTTCTTTCATAGGATTTTTATCTTTGACTTTGATTTTTGCATAGTCCAATAGCTTTTGATTTTGATTTGAACTAAAGGACTTTTCTTTATTTTTGACATTTAGATTTTTCTTTTCAAAGCTTGATTTTTAATCCCCAATTAGTAAGGGCTTTTGTAATTCTTGTTGATCCAAGTCTGGAAGTGTAGTGGAAATGGAATGAGTGGATGAAATGGTAAAGCTATCTGAGTTCTCAAGAGGGATGGTGATACACTGAATAGATTCCTTTTTGGAACCATTCTTAGGACTATTGATATCAAGAGATGCTTGCACCCCTAGAGGAGATTTGCATTTAGACTTAGTAGCCACAACACTAGGTGGTTCACACTCAATTCCTTGGCATTGCAAATTTTTTGTAGGTTTGTTCTTTAAACTTGAACTTTTCTTTGATCTCTGCTTGTTTTGATGTAGAAGCTTTTAATGATTCTGGATCCACATATGTTGAAGATGGAACAACTTCTTGATTGACTAGCTGATCTAGGTCATAGATTATTGCAATATATGAATGGATTGGGGTCACCTTTGATAGTCACTTCAACTCCATTATGTGGGAACTTGATACATCGATGATATGTTGATGGGACTGCTCCCATCTCATGAATCCATGGATGTCCTAGCAATATATTGTGTGTGAGATCTAGGTCTAGGACTTGACAAACCACATCCTTCGTAACTGGCCCAACTCTGAGAGGTAAGGTGACTGTACCCTTGGATGAACGCTCTTCATCATCATATGCTTTGATAGTAATTTTGTTTGTAGAATTCACAGCTTTGTCGGAATATCTTAATTGTTTAATAGTGCTCAATGTACAAATGTTTAGACCTACTCCTCCATCTATCAGGACTTGTTTGATTCTATGTTTGTGTATGAAGGCTTCAATGTGTAAAGGTGCATTATGTCGCTGACTTATGGAGGCGTCATCGGCTTCTGCAAATGTAAGGGAGTGTGGAATGGAAAGGTATCCCACCATGGCTTGAAACTAGTCCACATTCAGATCAGTAGGAACAACAGTTTCTCTCAAGATTTTGTCAAGAATGGATTTATGTGCGGGGGATATGCGCAAGAGTTCAAGTATGGAGATGAGCGCGGGTGTCTTCCCTAACTATTCTACAAGGTCATACTCAGGTTTGGTTGATGAGGAAGTGGTGTTCTTGGCTGGAGCACCCTGCAAAGTGAATTTACCTCGGCGGGTTGTAACATGACATTCAGAGGTAGGTTCAGAAGAAGATCCAATGCCTTTTAGAACGATCTTGGGTCTCTGGGTAGAATTCTCAGGGGTTTTGTCCTTGATGATAATGGTAGAGACATAATTGTCCATCGAGATGTGATTGATGGTTGAATCATAGTTATAAGATGCTCTGGTATAGTTGGTTTGGTCATCTATGACTTTAGCTTTTCCTTTGTCATGCTTTGGGAATGGTTCCTTAAACATTTCATGTTCTTGATTGGATGAGTGCCCTTCAATCTCAATGTCACCCCTATCAATGAGATCTTGTATGATGTTCTTCAGTCGATGGCAATTTCCTATCTTATGACCCTTGCTCTTATGAAATTCACAATATTCATCATCATTCCACCAATTTGGTTTAACCTTTGGTTCATATGGAGGAAAATCTGGAATAGTGGTTACCTTGTTTGCTACTAGCTTTTTGAAAACTGACTGAAGCAGTTCTCCCAATGGAGTGTACTTCCTTCATGATTTAGAAGTTGTTTGAGTATTCACCTGATTTGATCCAGAAAAAATGAATTTGGGTCGCACTGTATTGGCATCAACAACACCATCATTGACTGTGTTCTTGTTTTTATTCAAAAATCTTGGCTTGTCTTTTCCTTTAAAGTCATCTTTGTTTTTCTTGAATATCTTAATGACTCCTTGTTCAATTAGGACCTTTTCTGTCACTAAGCCTTTTTCAATGACATCCTTGAAGGTGGACAAACAAGCTTTCCTTAGATCATAGCCAATGTCTTTGTTAACATTTTGGGTGAAAATTTCTACCATTTGTTTTTGTGGAATTTCACAAGAGCATCTGCTGGCTAGATTTCTCCATCTTTGTAAAAATGGTGAAAAAGATTCTCCATCCTTTTGTTTGGTGTTGCGCAAGGTAGTGACTGATATGTCTGTCTCTATGTTGTATGAGAAATGTTGAATAAATGTCTCTGCTAGATCACCCCAAGACTTAATTCCAGGTGGGAGTTGAGAGAACCATTCCATAGCTTGATCACCTAAGCTTTGTGGGAATAATCTCATCAAATATGTCTCTTCTGCTGCTACCTCAATGCAAGCTATGAAAAAATGTCTTATATGTGCCTTAGGATCCCCTTTTCCTCTATACTTATCAAACTTAGGTCTCACAAAGTGTGTAGGAAATGGAGGCATTGGAATGCTCTTGTCAAATGGATAAGGACATATGTCTCTCATTGTGTATGTTGGCTTCGGTGTATTTATGTCCTCCATTTTTTTTTGTAAGTCCTTGATTTGTTGTTCCAAATTGTCCTTAGGTGGAGATCGACTTCTTCGACCATACCCCATGCTTTAGGCACCAATTAGAGAAGAAGCATGTTGCATATATGGATGATATTGATCATACACATGTTTATATGGAGGAGGTCTATAGTGATGCTGCATATATGGACCACTTGGTATAGATTCATGTTGATGAACGAAATATCTATTTTGTCCATGTATACCATACTCTACAGGCATGTCATGTTCTAATGTGTGGCCCCCAAATTTGACATTAGGTTTCCTTGTGTCCAAATTTTGAGCATGCCTTTGAATATCCAATTGCTTTGGTGGTTGATCCTTAGCATTGACATGTGATTGAGCATATTTCTCTGCATAAGACTTCCATAATGGTTTGCGAAGGTGAGTATCATATGCTTGACCATGTGTATGTGGGACCTCTGGTTTTTGAAACAAAGATGATGGTGATTTAGGCACAAGATGTGGTCTTCTATTGCCTCCACTATTAGGCCTCCTTTGATCCATGTTGGAGTGAGGTTGTTGCAAAGGTCGATTTTCCATTATTTGAGACATGTCAAAATCATGAGGTATCTTGGCTCCACTTTGTGCCATCATTTGTAAGAAGTATTGTCTATCCCTCCTCATTATTTCCTCAATCAATCGATTGAAATGGGGGTCCATAATGGATTCTTCCACATCTGCCAAATGTACGGAGAAGTTGTCCATATTGTCATTGTGTGTATCATTGTTGTTTGTAGTGTCCATGTTCTCAACATTTGGAATGTTTCTATAGGCATCCATGTCAGGTAATGTAGTATGATTAGAATTGAAAAAGATATCATTGTCATACTCATAAGAACTCATGTTTGCAGACTCTTGAGCCTCTTTAGTTTCTCTCCTAGATTTTTGAAGACGCGTTTCAACCATGAACTAGGTATTGACCGAGATGTGTGAGACTAGATGAAAAATGGAAAAAGTATGGAAGACCAAGAGTTGATTTGGAATGTAAATGAATCTGAGGTGTACTTGCAATGCCCAAAGTGTAAGACCAAGTATGTATATAGTAGAGTAGGTGTGACTTCCAAAGAGAGGATAGTTTCTCTTGATGAGGTAAGTTGACCTTGACTCTAAGTAAGACCAAATGAGACCCAAAGGTGATAGACCTTGATGAGGGACCACTTAGTAAAATGTTGTTGTATGTAGTGTGTTAACAAAGTATAGTGAGGACAAGCAAGTGACCTTTTGACTCAAGTTTAGACAAATGTGAATGTAATGTAAGGTGTAAAGCAATGATGGATTTTGTGAGACCCAAAGACAAGTTGAATGCTAGATGAAAACCCAGAGAAACAACCTAGGAAGCTCAAGAATTTTGAAATTGATTGCTCTTGTTTGCTGGACTGTAAAATTTTTCCAATTTGTGAAGTTGTTGGTCGTGACCCAATCTGAATGTTTAACTGTTTTTCGTGACAAGAGGACACAATGTTGATGAGGACTCAATGTTTGCAAGTGTTTAGACTGACAATGACTCCAAGAAAAGTGTGTTGTTTGATGTAAAATTGTTTTACATACACTTGAAGACACAAAAGACACAATGTTTTGTTGTTTGGTCTTGAATTTTTGAATGTTTAAAATAAGTCAAGCACAATTCTTATGGCTGGCCAAGACAATAGTTGTTGATCCCACATGGTGTTTTACCCTCGAGGCTACGCTATTCAGAGTGGATACTTAGATGCTTGACCTCACTGGCTCCACCCTCGACACTCACTTCTCGGGTCAGCCAAGCATCAGTCCCCACGAGAACTCCCCGTGGCGAACTTTGTATCTCTACTAAGAACCGTATGTGTGTGGGCTACTACCAGAGGTCCGACCTCCTGCCCCAACAACTAGAAGGATTTTGGCTTCTAAAACAAAAAGGTGATAGTAAGGGCATCCACTCATGTGGCCATACATGCAACACTTTCAGCTCTATAAATACAGAAGGCTCCCAGCCGGTAGGGGTTACGCCCTACAACTGATCAAATAAATTTGATCAAATGGGTTTATGGGTAGACATAGTGTCGGTATGAACTAATCAACACATGTTATTCATAGTTTTCACCATGGATACAATTATTTATAGTTGTTTGGAAGAAGATGGCTTTTCTTTTGCTACCACTTGGGTTGTTCTCTTCTCACTAGTAGTCCTAATGACCACACGGGAAAACAGGCCCTCTAAAGATTAAACAAAAAGAGCCTATTGCTCAAGACACAAAAGACAATGATTCAATTTTAGTGCAACAATTGAAGTGTTTGCTAGTCTATGAAAACAAGGAACACAATAAAAATCCAAAAACCCTTGCCAAGGACCTGCAACAAAGATTTATTAGTAGTTTGGATTGTTTGAAATAATCACCCCTTCCTGCAAGCACACAACGTAGGTAAATTTTAGATCCAAAAGACTTTGTGAAATAGGGGCCTTCAACAATGCGTTTTGTTGACCAATTCAAAGATCTGATTCATCATAAAAAAAGACCACTTGTAAAATTCCAAGAGATTTCTAGAAATGTAAGAAAATCCAAAAAATTTGCTAATTTGCTCAAAAAATTATTTTTTTTTGAAAAATCATAAAAAATTCATATAAAATGCAAAATCGGTCCAAAAAATCTAAAATTTTTATTGGAGAGTTTTGATGGTCTTCCAAACTTGCATAAAAAAATTTCTGCAACAAATCCAAGCAGATTGTGAGATATGAGTAAAATAATGTAAAACCCTAATTTTCAAAGATCTGATTTTTGAGGAATGATTTTGCATCAAATTTAAAATCACAAAGAACAGATTCTATGTATAATTTTGAGAGATTTCAAAAAATGTAAGAAAATCCAATAAATTCACTAATTTTCTCTCAAAATTAATTTTGTATGAAAAATCATATAAATTGAACAAGTAATCCAAAAACTCTGAAATTTGTACTGAAGCTTTTTGATACTTTTCCTGACTTGTACAAAAACTTTGATGCCAAAATTCAAAGCCGTTTGTGAGATTTGATCAAAATAAGGAAAAACCCTAATTTTTAAAGATCTAATTTTTAGGGAAATATTTTGCATCAAAATTAAAATCACAAAGAATAGATCCTATGTATAATTTTGAGTGATTTCCAAAAATGTAAAAAAATCCAAAAAATTCTCTCATTTTCTCTAAAAATTAATTTTTTATGAAAAATCATAAAAAATTCATAGAAAATGAAAATGTGCTCCAAAAATTCTAAATTTTGTATTGAGAGCTCCTGATACTTTCTTTAACCTACCAAAAAAATTTGGTGCAAAATTTCTTAGCCGTTTGTGAGATATTATTGAATCTATCCAAGATTTTGATTTTGTGTTCCAAACCCTAGCTGCACAAGATTATTCTCCAAATTGTTTTACAAACAACAATATAGAGTTAGAAAAATCTGCAAAAAAAACACAAATCTAACAAAAATCCATGTCCCATGGGGCGTGCCAAAATGTATATGGTGAAAATGGATAACAATAATAATGATATTGAAAGGCTAAATGAATTCAACCACAAAACCCTAGCCTAACAACAACAAAGATCCACCATAACATATGAAGATTACCTAAGACAATGCAAATCAAATGATATCACAAAGATTATACCATCACATGTCCAATAGGGTTTGGATCTCCATTCTTCCTATCTCCATTGATCTTGCTTGATATATTTGCTCTCAGATTTTATGTGCACAAGAGCTCAACAAAGAACGGAAATGTGGTTGCAAGTAGGATCGCATATGCTCAAAAGCATAGTGTAGTCAATTGATCAAGTAGTTAGGGTTTGATAATGAAGGAAGCATTTCCTTATATAGAAGACACTATATGAAATGGAGGGATAAGATTGAGAGGTGTAAAAGGAGGTCGGCTATGATTAGAGGGTAGGTAAAAGAAATAATAAAATAATGAAAGGGGTAGGTAGTTTATGAATTAAGAGATGAATGACATGTGTCATATGTAGAAAAGGTTAATGAATTAATTAAATAAATAAATATTTATTTAATTAATAGAAGAAGTGGGATCAATTAAATAAATAAGATATTTATTTAATTTAGGAAAAGGATAATTTAAATAAATAAATGTATTTATTTAAATGAGAAATAAGGCTAGAAGAGGATAAATGAATTAATTAAATAAATGAAGATTTATTTAATTAATAGAAGAATTTAGCTTAGATAATTAAATAAATAAAATATTTATTTAATTAGACTGGACAATTTTGTGTGTCTACAGTTGGCAATTTGTTTCTTTTTGTAGAAGGGCGAACAAGAGTTATATTTTTGCTTAAAGAGGACAATTATTAAGATTTCGGAAAAGAGACTAATCTGTTAACCAACAAGACCCAAATACCATTATCAAAGTATCATCAAATTATCACCTCCTAATTAGCCTAATCAAGTTATATTCATATTATAGACTATATATATTCATATGCATAATGAAGTTATAGGAAAGAGATTTAACATCACATGCATTCAAAAAATGTATGAATGATTGAAAACAATAACCATTCATCACATAGATATAATACTAGAATGTTTGTGTAAACCTATATTTTTTTATTGCACCAAAATGAAGTGTACAAATATGAATGATCTTTTGATTCATTAAGTGACTAGGACATACCCTCTATGATAAAGTAATGCATTTTTGTTGTGGCACAAAACTTGTGTTTATTCATTGTAAAATAAAAAGAATAAATATGAGAATCAACCAAATTAAGATTTCATGACTAAAAAATGTGCCATACAAGAATCTAAATTGTGCAATAAATTATTTTAGAAAATTTATCAGACAAAAATAATATAAAATATAAAAAAATAGATAAATAAATATTATATAACAATACTAGTTTAGGTGGGAGAACAAAAAGGATGGAAATTAATTTTTTGTAAGAAGTCAGGACATGAATTATGCAAGCATTTAATTCAAAATTGTGTAAGAAGATGTCAAAATTGATTCACGTTACTTCCAAAAATTAAGTGTTCGAGAAAAAAAATGGATAAAATATTTAATCACATGAGAGTAGGTAAAAATATAATATAATACCATTTTTAGTGGAGGGTAAGTCCTTTGAGCTATGTTTATGAAGTTTCAAGTCTAGTTAGCAGATTATTTGGCGATCTAGGAGAATTAAATGGCACGAATAAGGTGATATGGAAGCTTTGAGGAAGTAATGCTTGGAGAGGCTTCCTTCTCAAGATTTATACCTATTTTCTTTCCTCTTATAACTTTTTGTCAAAATATTTTAGAAGTTCTAAAGGTGATATTAGCAGGCTATCTGAATAGGCCCTGAATTGAGTAGAGGCAGGGATGGATTCCCCAATCCACTTGATAGCCTTCAAAGGGCAAATGGAATTTATGGGAAAGATTAAAGAGGGACGATTGCAAGAACTACTAAATTTGTATTTTTTTAATTATTAGGGCTTTCAAAAGAATCCTTGGTGATGAGTTTGTATGGGTTGATCATAAATATAGAGTGAATATTGGACATCCTGATGGTATTTGTGGTGATGCTCTATCCAAAGACACTATAGAAACTTTGTAGGAAAGTCATCAAGGCCGGATTGTTGGGTGACTTGAACAAAATTCTGAGAAACATTGATGAAAACCTCACTATCCCACTCCCAAAAGACTACATGGTCACGATAAGGAATGGGAAACCTCCGCCACATTTTCTCATTCTCTACATTGAAGATAGGAAGCCCTTTTCAGGTAGAAAAATTGGGATTATGGAGACTGTAAATATCATTTGGAAACTCTTTCATCTCACGAAAATTGAGGAAGTGGGTTGAATTAAAGAATGCTTGGTAGATGATGGAATCACCCTATCTACTTCAAAAGAAAGAATCAACTTTGGGGTTGCAGGGATACTAGAAATCATTGATAATTTAGGTCCTAACTTGCAGGAAGTAACAATTTCCTTCCCCTGTGTTCCTCTCATCCAATTCATCCATGAAGTTGCCTCTAATAGTAGTTGGGTCGATTTGGGAGTTGTTATGAGAATTCATCCTTGTGGTTTGGGTCGTGGTTTTGTTGCCCCTTCTTCCCATGCTCTAGTGATCTAAGATAGGTGTTCAATTTTTTCTTTACTTTCTAAAGAATCTTTGTTTTGTTGTTAGGGATTATTTAGCGATCTAGGAGAATTAAATGGCACGAATAAGGTGATATGGAAGGTTTGAGGAATTAATGCTTGGAGAGGCTTCCTTCTCAAGCTTTATACCTATTTTCTTTCCTCGTTTAAATTTCTATTGAAATATTTTAGAAGTTCTAAGGGTGATATTAGTAGGCTCTTTGAATAGGGTTAGAATTGAGTAGAAGCAGGGATGGATTCCCCAATCCATTTGATAGCCTTCAAAGGACAAATGGCGTTTATGGGAAAGATTAAAGAGGGACGACTGCAAGAAGTGCTAAATTTTTCTTTTTTTTTAATTGTTAGGGCTTTCAAAAGAATCCATGGTGATGAGTTTTTATGGGTTGATTATAAATATAGAGTGAATATTGGAGATCCTGATGGTATTTGTGATGATGCTCTATCCAAAGCAAGATAGAAACTCTATAGGAAAGTCATCAAGGCTTGATTGTTGGGTGACTTGAGCAGAATTCTGAGAAAAATTGATGAAAACACCCACTCCCAAAAGACTACATGGTCACGAAAAGGAATGGGAAGCCTCCACCACATTTTCCCATTCTCTACATTGAAGATAGGAAGCCCATTTCAGCTAGAAAAATTGGGATTAAGGAGAATGCAAATTTCATTTGGAAAATATTTCATCTCACCAAAATTGAGGAAGTGGGTTGAATTAAAGAATGCTTGGTAGATGTTGGCATCACCATGTATACTTCAAAAGATAGAATCAACTCTAGGGTGGCAGGGATACTACAAATCATTGAGAATTTAGGTCCTAAGCTGCTGGAAGTAATAGTTTGCTTCCCCTATGTTCCTCTCCTTTGGTTCATCCATGAAGTTGTCTCTAATAACAATTGGGTCGATTTGGGAGTTGTTATGATAATTCATCCTTGTGGTTCGGGTCGTGGTTCTGTCACCCCTTCTTCCCATGCTCCAGTGATCTAAGATAGGTGTTCAATTTTTTCTTTACTTCCTAAAGAGTCATCGTTTTGTTGTTAGGGATTTCTTGTAATTTTGAATAATTTTTTGGAGGTAGTTTTTAAACTATTTGAATTGCTCTTGCTTCCTTGCCCTAATTAGCCAATAGATTGTATAGCGAAGATAGGCTTGAATTGATGATAAAAAATTCAAATACAGTTGAATGTAGAAAAAATTAAAAGATAGACTTGTCTAGTTCTAAGTCTTATTCATCTTCAGACTCTTTCAATATTTTTAAAACTTTAATTTATAATATATATATCATTTATAATTTTTTATTGAAAAAAAAAAGAGATAATTAATCATTACCTTTTAGAAAGAATAAAATGTAGAATTATTATTAGTTGTTCTATTTTAAATATAGCAATATATTTATAAGGAACCCTAGAGTATAGCGACAAGCTAACTAAATAAACATAGCAATATATATTTTTTAAACAATTCATATTACATTAATACCTCATTAATAAATCAATAACATAAGTGGAAGAAAATCATTCACCTAAACTAATCCCTCTTTCGGGTTCCCTAATATCATTACCTATGCAACACTCTAAACAATATCTAAGAATATGAAAACCATGATGCACTAATGATAACATTATGCAAAGTGAAACCATCCACATCTAATACTAGGTTCATCTTATAATAAAAATGAAACATTCCTATGATAACCTTTAGCATTGAACATGATTAAACATTCATCCATGATTACATCATTTAAATATTACCAACACCACACTACTTAAACATCATTCAAAGATTACATAACTTCCAATTACATTAACTGTTATTACATCAATCTCCCATGGGGGCTTCACTTAGTGAGCCTGGGTTATATCAACCACGTTCATGGCATACTAAAGAATCCCCCTATGTTCAAAAAATATTTCCCTAAAATCCTCTTTTCCCACCCCCTCCCAATACATAGCCTAAAATAAAAGCCCCCCTATTGGCAGAAAACATTGCATTTTTTCATAGCCTTTATTAAAACCCCCCTTATTTTCACTGATGTGCAATATACTGCACCCTTATTTTTTGGGATATTAAACTCCTCAATATGAACGCACATGATATGATATTGCCTATTTATTGAAGTCCCCATGCAATCTCCCAAAGGAGTATCCAATATAGAATGATAATGTTACAACTACAATGATATCCATGATAGCCCATGCAGAACTAAACAATCCTTTCATAGAGTTTGATCATGCTAGATCAACATCACCAGAATGGACAAGCCTTCCGAATCTCATCCTAAGCCTGAATGAGCACTCTAGGCCTTGAGTGGGAAACCAAAATTATCTTATTAATATAAAACTCTACCCATCCCCTAATCCATTAAATTAGGTTATCACTTGATTGAGAAAACCCTCAACGAGATTCTCTAGCAGCCACTTTAGGGCCCCAACACCCATTGAGAGCCACCCCCTCTAACTTGCACCTATAAAATTATAACCTAGGGCTTACAAATAGGATTAATACAACATTATAACATCCATGGTACACATAATGAATCATCACAATTCCATCACATACGAAAAGATCACATAAACTTATATAGGACTTCCACATGACCATATCAACAAAGGGTTAAGTCCCGAATCTACAAATGTATGCATAAGAACTAATTATTTGTCATCAAAGAATAGGATTGGGCACATGATCACGAATTCAAACCCAATAAATCCATACAAACCAAATAAAACATGATCAATAGGCACAAGACCATAACAAGCCTCTCAAACTAATTAAGAGTCAACTAGACAAAACAACAAGTAAGCCCTAAAAATAAAATATCTTTATTAAGATTACTATGGATTTATTTATGATCCTATTATTCCATCAACAATATACTAATTATTTATTTTAGACCTGAAAATGGATTCACAAATTAACTTGCCAAATCTATAGAAAACATCAAAACTAGTCAACTAGTCTTGGACAAAGAAATGTAACAAATTGGATGTAATCCTATAGAACACCATGGGAATGCACTTTCTAATATTCAACAATAAAATATCAGGTGTGAAATCTAATTTACCACAACAACAAAGGATATATCTTTTATTTCGAAAATCTCTACCAAACCCACAAAACCATGATAAAACTACACCACTCGATTCAACTAAAACACCACAAATTGACTTTGTTTGAATTAGAAATGGAAATAACAACATATAGATCTAATTACAACCATAAGAACAATATTTAATTTTGAAGCATATTAACAAGACCTAATACAACAAGAAATCAACACACTATGCTTGAGGATTGCTTAAAACAACACGAATTTGTTTTTTAAATGAAAGTGTGACAAAGGAAACCTACCTAAAATTTGAATAACAATGAAAGAAGAAGAAGGAAGAAAAATTGAAATGAAATGTCCAAACAAAATCTACTCTAACAACAACAAAATCCACAATAATTCATGGACAATCTTCTTACAATTAAATCCAAATCTATTCCAAAATTTTATGCCAATTGAACTCAAAATCTTTGCATAATTTGATCAAGATATATCCAACTAATCTTCCCTAGAAACCCCCAAAAATTCCAATTAGTAAAAATGCAAAATTATCCACCAAAACCCCATCAATTCCACCAAACACCAATGCAAGACTTTCTAGAAAATCCTCTCAAAGAAATTGATCAAATAAGCATGAAGAATCTTTCCCAAAATCCCCACCAATCTCTCCCAAATTTGACCATTAAAATCTCCCAAAAATTTAAAGCCAACACTCGAGCAAGAACTCTCTCTAAAAGTAAAAAAATACTCTTGATTTAAGAGTGGAAACCAAAATCCAATCATCACAATAATAAAACCATAATAAATCAATAACCATTCATTTACTAACTCATAATATTAATTACCCCACAAAGCACATATAAATAAATATTAACACGCTTAAATAATATAATATTAATGATTAGATTCCCCAACTGTAATAATTAAAAAACATATAATAATAAAGAGTTTGGAGCATAATCCTACAATTTAATCACATACTAATAGTCTCATATTTAATAATAACGTAAGTGAATTTATAACATATAGTTATATGATTAATTTAATAACAATACTAATAACTATAAGTACTCACACATAAATAATAATATTATAAACTCAAAACATAATTAAAGCACCACATAAAGAAACATAGCACATAAACAAGAAAAAACGTCCATAAAAAAAATAGGAAAATGGATATCGGGATATGAATATTGCCTTTATGACGAGTTCGAATAGGTAAAATCAAGACCACAAGTGATTGTCCCAGTATGGGGCAATGGTTAATACTAAGTCAACTTAGGCCTATATATTATATCCAATACCACCATCGGGGATTGTTAGGCACACTCAGACCTATGTAGCTAGGTGGAGTCGATGCCTGGTATGCCTCCTACAAAACACCTGAGCACAACACATATATCCATATGTATATAATATACCAATAAACTTAAGTCAACGAAGGGGAATTGTAGCATTGTATTCCTCTCACAAATAAGTGATACAATGTCATCCCTTCCACATCTAATAAGAAATTAAGCATCATAACAATGATCTAATCCAACCAATGACATCAAGTAATGATGATACTTATTATCCATCTCCAAGATTATCACCTAAAATATATGTTAGAACATGATAGTCTATCACAAACATATGCCATAGTTGTTGCAAGGTGTGAACCCTTTGTCTCTTTGTGTTGTGCAATGCAAGTGATAGGTTTGTGACATGTCTTAACCACCTCCCATGGATTGTATATGTCACATGGTTGTATTGGGCATTAACAGGTCGATCTTTTGGAGCAACGACGATCGTCTTTCCAATAAGTGGTATCGGAGCTTGGTAAAAAGTTCAAACCCCCTGCTTGCGCTGGGAAGGGGATTTTTGCAAGGTGTGCGCCCTTGGTCTCCTTGTGTTGTGTTATGCAAGCGATGAGATTGTGACATGGCTTAACTACCTTCCGTGGATTCTATGTGTCACATGGTTGTATCAAGCATTAATAGCTCGATCTTTTGGTGCAATGACAATCGTGTTTCCAACAATAACATCATATAAACAATTGTTGTGTAGACAAACTATCAATAATCAATGCATCCTAACGTCATCAATGAAAATATCAAGTCCTAAAACATATAGTGATCCTTAATAGTTCACCATCATAGATAAAATAGGTATTATCAACAAACCTATTAGGTCAGCATGTAATTACATTCAAGCATAAGTTCACATAACATATTAGCATGGATCATTATTTCTTTTCTACGAATGAAGTCACATAGTAAACATGGATAGAAGACCCAATACCATTATCAAAGTATCATCAAATTATCACCTTCTAATTAGCCTAATCAAGTTATCTTCACATTATACACTAGATATATTCATATGCATAATGAAGTTATCAGAAAGGGATTTAACATCACATGCATTTAAAAAATGTATGAATGATTGAAAAGAGTAACCATTAGTCACATAGATATAATACTAGAATGTTTATGTAAACCTATATTTTTTTATTGCACCAAAATGAAGTTTACAAATATGAATGATCATTTGATTCATTAAGTGATTAGGACATACCCTCTATGCTAAAGTAATGCATTTAGTGGTGGCACAAAACTTGTGTTTATTCATCCTAAAACAAAAAGAATAAATATGAAAATCAATCAAATTAAGATTTCATGACTAGAAAAGGTCCCATAAAAGAAACTAAATCGTGCAATAAACTATTTAAGAAAAATTATCAGACAAAAATAATATAAAATATAAAAAATAGATAAATAAATATTATATAACAATACTATTTTAGGTGGGAGAACAAAGAGGATGGAAATTTAATTTTCGTAAGAAGTCGGAACATGAATTATCCAAGCACTTAATTCAAAATCGTGTAAGAAGATATCGAAATTGATTCACATTACTTCTAAAAAATTAGTGTGAGAGTAAAAAAAATGGATGAAATATTTATTCACAAGAGAGTACGTAAAAAAATAATTTAATACCATTTTTATTGGAGGGTAAGTCCTTTCAGCTATGTTTATGAATATTCAAATCTAGTTAGCAAATTATTTAGCGATCTAGCAGAATTAAATGGCACGAATAAGGTGATATGGAAGCTTTGAGGAATTAATGCTTGGAGAGGCTTCCTTCTCAAGATTTATACCTATTTGCTTTCCTCTTTTAACTTTCTGTCGAAATATTTTAGAAGTTCTAAAGGTGATATTAGCAGGCTGTTTGAATAGGGTCTGAATTGAGTAGAGGCAGGGATGGATTCCCCAATCCATTTCATAGCCTTCAAAGGACAAATGCCGTTTATGGGAAAGATTAAAGAGGGACGACTGCAAGAAGTGCTAAATTTTTCTTTTTTTTTAATTGTTAGGGCTTTCAAAAGAATCCTTGGTGATGAGTTTGTACGGGTTGATCATAAATATAGAGTGAATATTGGAGATCCCGATGGTATTTGTGATGATGCTCTATCCAAAGACAAGATAGAAACTCTATAGGAAAGTCGTCAAGGCTTGATTGTTGGGTGACTTGAGCAGAATTCTAAGAAACATTGATGAAAACACCCACTCCCAAAAGACTACATGGTCACGATAAGGAATGGGAAACCTCCACCACATTTTCCCATTCTCTACATACATTGAAGATAGGAAGCCCTTTTCAGTTAGAAAATTTGGGATTAAGGAGAATGCAAATTTCATTTGGAAACTCTTTCATCTCACCAAAATTGAGGAAGTGGGTTTAATTAAAGAATGCTTGGTAGATGTTGGCATCACCCTGTCTACTTCAAAAGATAGAATCAACTCTGGGGTGGCAGGGATACTAGAAATCCTTGAGAATTGAGGTCCTAAGCTGCTGGAAGTAACAGTTTGCTGCCCCTGTGTTCCTCTCCTCCGGTTCGTCCATGAAGTTGCCTCTAATAGCAGTTGGGTCAATTTGGGAGCTGTTATGAGAATTCATCCTTGTGGTTTGGGTCGTGGTTCTGTCGCCCCTTCTTCCCATGCTCCAGTGATCTAAGATAGGTGTTCAATTTTTTCTTTACTTCTATAAAGAATCTTCGTTTTGTTGTTAGGGATTTCTTGTAATTTTGAATAATTTTTCAGAGGTAGTTTTTAAACTATTCGAAATGCTCTGGCTTCCCTTGCCCTAGTTAGCCAATAGATTGTATAGCAAAGATAGGTTTGAATTGATGATAAAAAATTCAAATACAGTCGAATGCACAAAAAATTAAAAAGATAGGCTTGTCTAGTTCTAAATCTTACTCATCTTCAGACTCATTTAATATTTTTGAAACTTTAATATAATATATATATCATTTATAATTTTTTATTGAAAAGAAAAGAGATAATTAATCTTTACCTTTTAGAAAGAATAAAATGTGGAATTATTATTAGTTGTTCTATTTTAAAAAGGTCATTTTGAAAAGAATGATATTTAAATGAATTAGGTAAAAATAAAGAAGACAAAATTATGAACCCACAATGTCACTTTGGAAAAAATATATATATATTTTTTGGTAACTTACAGATTTTTGTTGAGCATTTTAAGTTTAATGTGAAAAAACAATGTCTTTGATATGCTATTGTTAAGAAATTGGGTTTAAAACTACAAGTATAGAACCAACCATAGTTATGCACAAAAAATTATGACCAACAACATTCATAACTTTATAAAAAATATACAGATTTTATTTAATATTGTTATAATATCTTCTTTGAAATTATTATTTTTTTTAATAGATTTTACAAGTGAAAGTATTTGTATTTTTAAATAAAAATCTATTTTGTACCTCCTCTTCAAAATACACAACACAAATTATTATGAAATAAAAACAAATTAAAATGAAGAAATTTCATTAAAAAATTACTTAACCAACAAGAATTAACAATCCATATTAAATTAAAAACTAAAACATATATGAAACCATTAGCATTATTCAAAATATATTTAACAAATATAATCAACCATCATTTTTAATATAAATTTATTATTATGTTGATTTTAAAATTTAAATTATAAACTATAATATTAAGTAGTTTAAACCTAAAACAACAGATAATGATGCCCCTTATAGAAGCTTTAATGAAAGATCAACTAATTTTAGAATAATTACATGAAATAGATTATGGTAAGAATATAATTTTTATGTATTTATACTAAAAATGTATTTTCTTATATTCAAATAAGATGCAAACATGCACAAATAATTGATTTAGGATTCAACTATAATTATAAGAGAACTCTTTAGTTTAGAGTTAGTGTTACAATTTAATTAGAGTTAGGATTAGGTTTAGAATTCAATTAAAGAGTAATCTTAGAGTTAGGGTTCAATTAAGGTTAGATTTTATTTAAGTTTATATATTTAGAACTAAGATTATCATATCTTGTTATGGATGTAACCATTATATTTTATTGACACAAATACTAATATAATAATTTTTTAAATAAAATAATAAAAAAATGATAACTTTTGACTTACTTTTACCTATATTCCTTTAAAGAATATTCCAATACATCATACTGAATGAATATGAATACAACAAATTTGTGAGGCCTCCCAGCTATACCCAAAACTGAAAACTGTTCGAAACCAGATACAAATTTTCTTAAAAATTCAAGAAAACTTAATCAGACTAAAAACTGTTGAAACGAAATTCAGTGAAATAAAAATGAAACAAAATTTGATTGAAGTATTTTGCAGCGTCCTATGATTTTATTACCCCACCATTGCGACCACATCCACGAAATGAACAGATCATTTCCTTTAATTCAATGTAGGTGAGCAAGAAAGTCAATGGTTAATTGAATAATAAAATTAGATTTATAAGTATAATTAGTAAAAATATGGTTTGTAAGTTGTGGACAATTTTAAATGTCTCCAGATTTCATTGTTGAAAAAACTTAATTTTATACCAATTTTTCAGCTGTCGAAATGTCTCACACGCAGGTTTTCTTAATCAGATTTTTTATTTTTCAGCTGTGTTTTCTTAATCAGATTTTTTATTTTTCAGCTGTTCTTTTTGTTTTGTTTTCAGATTGTAGGTTTTGTTTTGCATAAAGATATCATGCTCATGGTTAATATGTTGTTTAATGTATGTTGTCACATTAAGAATACATATCTAAATTTAAAAGTGTTAACTCTCAAAATTGACTAAATAAATTTAATTATGTGAAATTTAAAATTGGCCATCCTTTAACCATCCATTTTTGAAATTATGAAAGTCGTTCTCAAATTTTTCGTGTTCAGTTCACTTGACGGTTTGGAATGATTTAATTAGTGTCCATATTTTAAATCCCACATGCACTGCCTGAAGAAGCAAGAGGATTACAAGCCTACAAAGGCAAAGCACAAACATTTTGCTTTTAATTTAACATTAGTAACATGATTAAGAAAACTGGTTGTTTTTTTTTCCTTCCATGAACTAACGAGATTTTTTGTTTCTATTTTTAAGATTTTAATGTTTTTTTTGTTTTTTTTTAATATGTTTTTGGTAAATTTTAACAAAAAGTTATTGATAGTTAATATTATTAAAAAAATTATTTTTTAATTTTAATATAAAAAATAATATAATCAATAATATTAAAAAATTTATTGTTTAAAAATTTATTAATAATAAATAATTTTATTAATTTTACGACTTTTATTGTTATGGGATTTTTTTTATGTCGGTTGTTTTTGTGTTTCATTTTCGGTTTTTAGCGTCCGATCATGTGTTTTGGGCTTCATGGCTCTCTTTTCCTCTTTTTTGTGGGGCCCTCTACTCAATCTATGGTATAGGTGGCGAAACAGGTGTTGGGGGTAGGGTGTGGGTTCTTTTCACGTGTGATGTTGTTGTTCTTGGTGTTGGACCAGGGGTTTCTATGCCTGGTGATGTTGAGGATGGTGTTACTATTGTTGCAGCAGATCTATTCTTTTTTTATGTGGTGGTGGTTTCTCTGGGCTCCTGGCTCTTAGATTTGTTGGTGGGTGTGGGCAGGGTGTCTCCTGTTCCGGTCATCCCTATCTTTCTAACCATCCTAATGTTTTTTGTTTTGATTGAGGCAGAGGGTTTTGTTCTTATTCCCTTCGGCCTAGACTTTATTACTTATCTCTTGTTGTGCTGTGAAGGGGTTTTTGATTTTTTTGAGGCTACATTGATGGTATGATCAAGTTTATTTTCTTGAAGATTGCTTGTGGTATTAGAAAACGCCTCATATATCTTTTGGTCCTTGATGATTCTTCATTGAAGAGTTACCATCTTTGCTCCAGCTGTGGTTTTGCAAGTTTCATTTTTGAGTTGGCCCTCTCCCTGAAGCTTTAGTTTTTTTTGGCTTGCGTTTATAGAGGTGGCTTTGTCTTCTTTAGAGGTGAAGATGAATTTTGCTAGAGATAACTGTTCTCCTTTTGAGGTGGAGTCTGGCTTGGCGGTGGAGGATGGGATACGTTGGTCGGTGACTATTGGTACCCAGTTTTTGGACTATGTGGGAACTGAGGACAATCTTTATCTCATCCTTCCTCTTTTTTCACCTATTGAGGCGATGATTTTGTAGGGAATATTTTGTGCGGCTATGTTCTCTCTCAAGGTTAAGATTATGGGAGCCTTTAAAAAACCCATTGTTGTGAGTTGTGGGTTCCTTGTTAAACCCACCCTAAAGGTTGAGGGAGCCTGAAAAAACCCTATATCATCTAGTCTTCTTATGGTTATGGGAGCCATGATAAAACCCATGGTGGTTGGGGGAGCTTGAAAAAACCCTATGTTTTCTGTCTCTTGCAGGAATAGGCTGGATGCTAGCAATTTTAAAGGACCCAAATTGGGCAATGCTTTTTGGTTAGGGTTGGGTTGTGTGGCTTTATGTGTCCTGAAGTCTTTGTTACAAGTTGAGGGACCCTGGGAAAATCCTTCTTGTTGGCTGAGGGTACCTGAAAAACCCTTGTTCTCAGGTTGTGGAAGCTTTTTAAACCCATTAACCATGTTTTGGGTGCGTGGAAAAACCCTTGGTATTTGTTGAAGGTTAAGGGAGCCTTGATAAAACCCTTGTGCTAGTGAATGGCTTTGGACTTCTACCTTTTTAGCTAGGTTTCACTGATATCTCTTTTCTACTAGGCTAGTTTCAGGTTGCCGATTATCTTTTATGTATCTTTTGTAGTTGTTTGTTTTGGGTTTCAGATCTTGGTAAAATCCGAGGGTTTTGGGTTCCTTTAAAACCTGTTGTATAAGGTTTTGGTAATCGCTCTGATCATGTCCTGTAGTGGGTTTTTTGGAATGCCATTTGGGTGGATGTGTTAATGAGGGATCATTCGGAGTGGCATCGAGGGCATCTGGGAAGACTATGTTCTTCATATTTTAAGAGTTTCTTTGGGTCGCAGTAGAATTCTCCTATGCATGCTAAGTCCCATGGGATTGGAGGGTTCGGAAAAACCCCTTGGCTAAAACTTCAACATAGCCCTTGGCAAAACCCTGCTCACGTGGCTCGACCGAAATTTGTTTCAGCCCCTGCTATGGGGAATAAACCTTTAGATAAAGGTTCCTCACCAAAGAAGGTTTGGTCGCCAATGTCGTGTATCTCTGCAGTTGATGCCTCGTTTGATAAAAAAGTATGGGATTTGCATTCCTTAGCGGTTCTTATTCAAGTTTGGGGAGATAATGTTTTTCTTTCGAAGCTCCATCATGAAATTCATTCTCTCTAGTATGGCACACTCTACTTTCAGGTTCTCTCTGCAAACATTTTCCTTGTCATTTTTGATTCTATGGAAGCTAAACAGAAGGCTCTGGAAAAGTCATATTTATGGGTAGGTCATAATTTAATCTTTGTACAAGATTGGAAACCTCTTTTTTCTGTATCACAAGATATTGTTAAACACACATCCACTTGGTTTTCATTACCTGGCCTTCCCTATGAATTTTTGGATTTAGATATTTTACAAAAATTAGGGGATTCATTTGGAAAATTCATTCATTCACATTAAATTTTCAAATATGGGGTTTTTATGGTTAAAATTTATGTTTTGATTGCTTCATCTGCTGTGATTCCTTCTAACTGTAACTTGAAATCAATTGATGGTATCTGGCATCAGAGTATTGTCTGTGATTTTACGTGGTTTTCTAAGGCTTTTGTAACCATGGATGTCGGCCTTTTTGTTTCTCTTAGGGGTTTATCTTTTGTAGAAAAGGTCACTCGGCCTGGGAAAAATGTTTCAAAATCTGCTCCTTCCACCTCTAAGGTTGATGAGGTCAGTCAGCCTAAATCCCCTCCTCTGCAAAGTTTTCCCATTCATGGTGACAACCCTTCACTTTTACAGAAGGATGGGGGTGGTGCGACAATGCTAGGTTTCCCTTCATCTATGAAGGATGGCCAGCTCATCAATTCTCAGATAGATGTTAGTCTAGTGGCTAATTGTATGGAATCTTTCCTCCCTGATGATGATTTAATATATAAAGTTTAGAAAGTGGTTTTTGATCATAACATTAATTTGAACTCAGATGCTTCGAATAAAGTAGTTGAAGAAATTGATCAGGATTTGGTTAATTTAAACTCTTTTCTGGTTATCCCCCCTACCGGTAATCCTTTTGATATTTTGTTTGATAAAATTCAAGATGTTGAAATTGCTTTAGGCCTATCTAGAGATGGGGATGGGAATGTGGGCTTTGATCCTAAGATTAATAAACCCTGGGTCCAGTTTCCTTTGTCCCCTACTTTACCATCTCCTTTTGCTATGAAGAGGGGTAGGAAGCCGAAGTCCTTTTGCACATAGTTAGAAGTTGATGCTAGCATTCAATCTACTCTCTTGAGCCCAAAATCAGGGTCTAGTAAAAAAAAACTAAATTTAGTTCACCTTTCACTTAGTCTATAGCTTCAAAGCGTTGCTTGAAGACTGAGCTGGAGAATGCTGACATAGCAATTGAGAAGAGGGGAGAAGATGCCTCTCCTCAAGTGCAATGAAGTTTACATCTTGGAATGTTAGGGGCTTAAATGCCCCTAACAAAAGATGCCTCATTAAATCTAAATTGGATTTAATGAAGTGTGATGTGTTACTTTTGCAAGAAACTAAGTTAATTTTCCAAGGTGTTGATAGGTTGTTTTCCGAGTGGAAGCCTTGGAACTTTTGTATATCCCCCTCTTCAGGGGCATCTAGGGGGTTGGCCTTCCTTTGGAAGGATATGTCTATTGAATTTAAATTGGTTACTTTTTCTCCCTTCTGGACGTTGGCCTTGGTTAGAGTCGTGTTTCGAATGTTAAACTCTAGTTGTTCAATATTTATGGACCAATGTCAATTGGGGGTAAGAAAGCTCCTTGGGATTCCTTATCCCTCACCCTTTCCCTCCTACATGGTCAGTTTGTGGTTTTTGGAGGAGACTTTAATGCCATCTCCTCTGATGATGAGAAGTGTGTGGGGATTCTGCCCAATAAGTGTATTTTGGAGGATTTCTCTGCTTTCATTTTAAATAATGATCTGGTAGATTGTAAAACTTTGAATGGGCTATTTACTTGGACAAATAGGAGGAAGGATTTCTCACAAATTGCTGAGAGACTTGACCGATTTCTAGTTTCCGACAATTGGATTTCCTCTAATGTGGATTTGGTGGCCTTGATCTTGTCTTATGCTGGCTTAGATCATTTCCCAGTTGTGTTATCCATTTTTGATGATAGAGCCTCAGGTTGTTCTTCTTTTAAGTTTGAACCAATGTGGTTTCAGGATCCTTCTTTATATTTACTCTTACAATCCTGGTGGTCTATAGCCCATTATGTTCAGGGTACTAGGATGTTTCGGTTTGCTAAAAAACTCTCTTATCTCAAACAAGAAATCAAGAAATGGAATGTTTTGCATTGAAAAATATTTTTTCTGAGAAGATTAAGATTCAGGAAGAACTTGAAGCTCTTAATGCTAGGGTTATGAATTGTGGCATGGATTCTACCACTTTTTAGAAGCATAAATCTTTGAATTCTCAGTTAGAAGAGATCATTTTGAGAGAAGAAATATATTGGCATAAAAAATCTAGAGATTTATGGCTAAGTGATGGTGATCAAAATACCAAATTCTTCCACACTTCAGCCAAAATGAAATGCCAATGTTCTAGGATCTCTTATATTCAAAACTCTGTTGGGGTTGTTCTCACTGAAGAATCGGAGATTGTTATTGAGGGTATCCGGTTTTTCAAGTCTTTGCTTTCAGAAGAACCATCTGTTTTTAATGATAATTTTGCTTCTTCCATTCCTAAGCTTATATCTGATGAGGATAATGTAATGCTCATGGCTCCTTTTTCCATCCAAGAAGTAAAAGATGTTTTCTTCTCAATGTCACCTGATAAGGCTCCGAGTCCTGATGGTTTTACTGCTTTGTACTTTCAAAAATGTTGGTCTTTTCTTGGGGAGGATCTTCGTTTGGTTCTAGAAGAAGCTAGGTGCAATAGGACTATGTTAAGAGAGCTTAACTCAACTTTAATTGATCTCATTCCGAAATGTGAGAATCCTAACTCTTTTGTGGATTTTCGCCCAATTGCTTTATGCAACACCTTATACAAAATTATTATGAGGGTTATTTTATTAAGGCTTGCTAAACTCATTCCTAGGATTATCTCGGGTGAACAGGGGGTTTTGTCCCTAGTAGGGAGACGACAGAAGGGTCAATTGTGTCCCATGAGATTCTACATTCTATCTCTCAATTGTCTATTCTGACCATGATTCTCAAGTTGGATATGATTAAGGCCTATGACAGGGTAAGCTGGTAGGCACTCTTGAGTGTGCTAAAGAAATTTGGGTTTGGAATTCAATGGGTCAAATGGATTCAGGTTTGTATTAGTATGGCTAGGTTCTCAGTAATCTTGAATGGTTCTCCTTGTGGGTATTTTGTATTGCCTAGAGGAGTTAGGCAAGGGGATCTATTGTCACCCTTCTTATTTATCATTATGGCTAAAGCGTTTAGTAGAGCTATCTCATGTGCTAGGGAGAGTGGCTTGTGGAAGGGGATTTTCATCCCTCATATGGCCATGAGTCATACTCATTGCTTATTTGTGGATGACACATTATTGTTTGGCAAAGCTACCATGGGGGAAGCTCAGGTCATTAGCAAGATCATTTTGGATTATTATTTGTTCTTTGGACAAAAATTCAATCAAGATAAATCAAAAAATTTCTTCCTTTATGTTTCCCCTCTGGTGCAGTCCAGACTGTCTCGCTTTTGAGGCTTCTTTGTGGGTCACTTTCCTTGCAAGTATTTAGGGCTGCCTTTTTTCACTGGTTCAGAGAAGCATAATTTTTGGGAACGGGTTTCAGGGGTTATTTCCTCCAAGATTCTTTCTTGGTCTCATAAGTGGTTGACTTTTTCTAGTAAAATTGTGCTTATTAGAGTTGTTTTAAATGCGGTTCCTATCTATCTATTATCTATTTTTAAGGGTCCTAAAAAGTTTGTGGTTGCTCTAAGATCAATTGTAAGATCTTTTTTATGGAATGATAATATGAATAAGAAAAATAGGATCCCCTTGTTGGCTTGGGATAGGGTATGTGCTCCTAGGGACAAAGGAGGTGTTGGGGGTTAAGGACCTAGGTAAGCAGATTTTGACTCTTGGTGCTAAGTTAGTTTGGAAGCTTTATAAGAAGCCTGCCTCCAAATGGGCTTCTATTTTGTCTACAAAGTACCTGAATAACTGTTCTAGGGAGGCTATCTTCGCCGCTTCTTCACTTCCTAAAGGATTTGTGATATGGAATTTCATTGTTGAGTGTAGATCTATCATTTTTGCAGGGTTGTCCTGGCTTATACATAATGGTCGTAATGCTAGGTTCTGGGATGAAGCATGGAATGGCTTCCTTGTATTCTCTAGTCTTAGGGATTGGTCGCCTCTTATGTCCATCCTTAAAACTTCCTAGGGTATTTTTGTGGCTGATTATTTTTTTGTAGATTCCTTGGGCCCCCTACCTGTGGCAAGATGGAAATCAATTGATTCTCTTCCGTTGGATCAAGATGTTAAGTCTGCATTTGTGGATGAGCTTAAGAAACACCCATTACTCTTCTCTGAGAAGGATGATGAGCTCATTTGGACTTATTCAAAATTAGGGGAATACTCAATCAAAGAAGCATACAATTATTTGTCTTTAGATGTTAAAAGGGATGAATTGCCATTTAATCTTGTTTGGCATGATCATGCTTGTTTGCCCAAAGCAGGGGCATTTGCTTGGCTGGCTATTCAAGATAGAATTCTTACTGGCATAAGATTAGATAGGTTGGGTATTACTGTAGTTTTTCCTTGTGTCATGTGCGGTGGGTCCCTTGAATCAGTGGATCATCTCTTCCTTCATTGTCCCTTTACTCATCATTGCTGGTATTGGCTTTTTAAAAAGTTAAATTGGAGGTCTTCTCATAGTCGAGACCTTAGATCTCACTTCATGAGTTGGCCCCTATTATATCTATCTTCATTCTATGCTTGTCTTTGGATAATTGCTCCTTCTGTTCTAATTTGGCAAATTTGGCTTGAGAGGAATAATAGGATTTTTAAGAAGCACCCTTCCCGTTTGCAAGATGTGCTCTTTTGTATAGAGAAATTGATTTTTGAATCTGTCCTGGCCTTCATTTACAAAGGTTCTAGATTGCACAATACTTTCACACCATGGGATAATTGGGTGACCAAACATTGGGTAGCCTTATAGTCAGTCCCTTTGAGTGGGGCAATTTCTCACCCACAACCTTTAGTAAATAGAGTAGAGGTGGTCTGGTTGCCTCCTTCAGCTTCAAAGTTTAAATTGAACTTTGATGGAGCATCCCATGGTAATCTTGGCAAATCTACCATTGGTATTGTGGTCTCTGATGACAAAGCTAGTATCATAAAAGCTCAATGCAAATATATTGCCTCTGGAACTAATAATGTGGCTGAACTCCATGCTCTCTCCATGGGTCTTGATCTACTTCTCTTGTTACATTTGTTGGATATTGTCATTGAGGGTGATTCTCAACTTGTTTTTTACATGGTCACTAATCGCTCATCCCACTCCTGGTAGTTAAAGTACTGGTTGGACAGGATTCTTGCTCAGCTCAATTTGTTTAATTCCTTAACTATGGTACACTGTTATAGAGAAGCTAATAAGGTGGCAGACTTCTTGGCTAATAAAGTATTGGATGAGGACATCCAATGCTTGATTGAGGTGGCTTCTAGCTCTCTACCTCCTCATCTGGTTAAATTTTTTTTTTTGGTCATTTGCAGAAGCACGACCTTGTGCCTTGTTTGGTCATTATATTCAAGCATGCAACCTAATGTGGTAGTGCTGGTTTTGGTTCTCATCACTTTATTATGTCTGCATTACTGTGTGTAATCTCAAGTTTGGTATGGGTTTCTTTCTTTTCTTGCATTTGGTTGGAACTTGTGGTATGCGGGAACATTTTATACTCATGCTATACACTTTGATTTCACTCTGTGTTTGTTTGTTTCTAGCTCATTTGCAGAAGATCGACCTTGTACCTTGCATGATGATTATATTTAGGCATGCAACAATGTGTTCTTCATGATGACTGTATTACTGTATAATCTCAGTATGGGTACGGGCTTGCCTTTATTGCAAATTAGTCAGGATTTGTAGTGTGCGGGGGTAATCATATTCTATGCACTTCAAATCTGCCCCGTAATTAGTATTATTGTCATTTGGTTTTTACTTGTTTAAATTTATGATGACTGCACGGATTCCATGTGTTGATTTTATGAAGGTTGTACTCTATCCGGATGGCTTTGTTTTAGTTTTATTGTTTCATTTATCTTCTTCTCAAGTGGTGGCAGTTTTTCCTTAAGTTATCTCATTTCATATGGGGGATTTCGCTCATGTGGATATCTTGGCTGATTGTTTGCCATGCTTTTGATTTATGGTTATGTGCATTGTGTGGATTTTTTCATCATTTTTAATGAAGGTGGAGGCTTGTGGTTGCACTTTTGCACATATGATTTAGGTTGCTTGAGGTTATAAGTTATTTTTGCATCCTTTGGTGGTGGTGTTTTTCTCTCATGATGGCATTTTATTTGTTTATATTCCAGTGCTTTCTCTTGGCTTTGCATTATCTTTTCTATGGAATTAGTGGGCTATCATATTTTGATGCCTCGTAAGCATTATGATTTCCAAGACTCTTATTCTTTTGATGATGAAAAGCTTGGGCATTTGTTTCAAGTTTATTTGTTGGATTTCTCTCTAGATTTTCTCAAGGTTTTGGGTAAGCGATGGTTGGTGGAAAGCTCAGGTTGTTCTCTTACTGTTATTGCATCTCATTTTCTCACTTTATGTATGGATGTGCTACTGGATTCTGCTATGTTTAGGGTACTTTTTGATGCATATTTCAATTCCCACTTCTACACTATTGATGATTTGGATTGTGCTTTATCTAATTACCATTTTGAATTTGGTAATGTTGAGTATGGTGGTTTCCTATCTCATTCTCAGTTATTATCTCCTGGTTGGCATGGGGAACTTCTTTTGATTTTAAGAAATGGTTTGATATCTAACTTATATGATGATATGTTGTTTGCTATGGTAGCTCTATTAGACCATGTATCACCAGATTGTTTGGCTGCAGCTATTAATTTATTTTCAGGAATTCACTTTCTCTTAGAATCGATGCATGTCATTCGCTCTTCGCCAACGTCATTCTTGCCTCTCCAGATGGTGCCTCTTGCAGTTCTTGTTGATGTTGATACCCCTCCTTCTTGTCCTCTGTTGGAAAGCACTAGCTCATGGTATTTGAATTCTTAAATGAAAGTTGTGATAAAGACATTTGGCTTTGCAGTATAGTAAAGGTATCTCAAAGCAAAAGATAGAAGAAAGGTTTTGGCACATGGGATTAGTACAGGGCTTTGAAATATTTTGTCTTCATCCATGTCTATTAGCTAAGGAGTTTACTTTTTGATAATTATCCGATGGGTTTGCTAGTTTCCATATGACCTATATGTAAAACTGATCTTATATGTGTTGTGACCATATTTTGTATGAGGCGGGTTGTATAAACTGTTATGCTAGATATTATAGGTTTATTTTATGAGCTATGACCAGAAGTTTTCTTCCCAGGGTTCTTTTCTCCGGTATGCTCTTTGAATCCTGTGTAAAAAATAAATATATTAATAAAAATTTAGTGGAATATTCCACTTTTATCAAAAAAAAAAAATAATCTTTTAATTTCAATTTTCAAAAGTAAACTCATTAATTATAGTAATTATTTTTTTCAATTTTTTATTTTATTTTCAGAAATAAATTAATTGATAATTGATAATGATTTTAAACAATTAATTTGTAATGATTAATTTTAAAATATTATCAATTGATTTTAATTTTGTAAAATATGTTAAAGAAATCAATAATTACTAAAAATTGAAAAAATTAATTACAAATAATAATTAATTATTAATAAAAATTAAATTCAAATAACAATTTTAATTATTAATTATTTATTATTAATTATGAACTTTAAAAGCACTGCGAGGGGGGGGGGGTGAATTAGTGACACCAAAAATGAAACTACTTCAGCTGGTAATTGGTAAATGAACTTGACAGAGTTTATAAGTAAAATACATATAATCCAAAATGATATAACAACATCCACAATAAGTAAAGAATCCACCATGACACAATTATTTATAGATGGAAAACCCAAATAGGTAAAAACCACAATGAGATGGAACTCACAAGTTAACTATCTGCAATAATAGTTAACCAACTAGTTAGGGTCTACAATATGCTCTGCTAGGAGTAAATCTGGTTAGAGATCCCAAAGCTTTATTAGAAGCTTATACCCTTTTAAAGGTAGTACCCTCTTAGGAGTAACCTTGGTGGAGGATTTCTGAATTTAAACTAATGAATCACTAGGTTAAAGGATTTGAACATAGAAGCTTGTTAAAGCTTACTCGGTTAGGGGATCTGATTTCTGTTGTGATTGTTAAAAAACAACAGGAATAGCTTGATCTTTTTGAGTAGCACAATACTTGCTTGATTATCCTTCTAAACATTTTCAACAGTGCTCTTCAGCATACTCTTCAACTCAGCACTTTTTCTCTCGCATAAAATAGAAATCTTTTCGCTCTTCATGCATACAAAATAACTAACTAAGATGTCAATATATAGACACTTAGATTTCATGTCGACTTAAGGAAATTATAACACAATTTCCTAGGTGCAGTGTATCTAGTCAAGTGATCATAACTCATCACAAAAATACCGCCAAAATTTTTTTGGGGGGATAACTCATCACGATTTGTGGTCACTCATCACAAAATCACTGAATACCGGTTGGCACAATCAATTCCAGTTTGAGTTAAACATATGAACTGTTATCCTTGAATATTATGTCATGATCTTCACTTGATATCCATCTTGATGCCGAATAATGAATATCCACTAGTTGTGTCTAATGCACATACCATTTATCAAAGAGTACCAGTTAGAGATAAAACCTTTAGCATACCGGTTGTAGTGTAAACAACTTAAAGTTACACCGACTGATAATATGAACATATGTGTGTGTATGTGTTTCATAAATGACAACATATGATGAATATATTAAAAATCATCATCAAGCCAACAAACTCCCCCTTTCGCATTGATGGCAACACTTAAATTTTTTTATAGTAATACCACTAAGTGTGCTTACAAATTTTTTTTACACATATACACATGCTCCCCCCTAAATGCATACATTATACAAATTTTCAAAAACACACATAAATATTTCTACTCCCCCTTTGACAACAATTCCAAATTGAAAAAGCAATATATATATATATATATATATATATATATATATCTCGATAGATAGATAGATAGATAGATAGATAGATAGATAGATAGATAGAGGGAGAGAGAGAGAAAATGTGTATCAAAGTATTTAGCATATACAACTAGAACTTGAAAAACTTAAATCAAAGTTTTGCTTCAACTCTGACAATGTATTTTTCCATGTCTCCAACACATTCTCTCAGTGTACTTGAATGTACACATAAGCTGTGAATAAAACTCTTCCATTGAATCCAATGTATAGGTTTTAGGAGTTGCTAAAATAGCTTTATCATTTGAGTAGGCTCTCTGAAGTACATCTACTTGTGATGTGAGCAGACTCTTGAGTTCCTTTAGAGACCAAAGTCTCTTTGCCTTCTCCTGATCATAAATTTCCAACTTGTTGTGCAACTCATCTATAGATTTGCTAAATGTAAATATAGAATCTTGGAGTGGGACATATGCATTGCATAATTTTGCTAGCTCTTGTTCTGTTTCTATTGTCCTTTTTGAAATTTCAGAATAAAAGAAAGAAACATTAGAGGTGGAGGCAAGATATTTTCCGCCTATTTCAATAGTATTTCTCAAAAAAAAATTATTGTGCAACATAGCCATTTTTCCAGTTTCAATGTTCTTTGCGATTTTTTCTCCTTACTTCTTTTTGTGACTCTTCTCAGCATAGATTTGAGCAGCATCTTCAAGTGACTTGATTTGATTAGATGCATCTACAACTAACTGACCAACTTTGCTAATAGGGGTGGATAGATGTACTGTAGATGTTTCCGGTAGCAGACTAGATAAAATATCTACTGTAGTCTGAAATGTTTCTGCTTCAACCCTTTTCTCTTTTAGTCTCTTTTTATGTGCCCTAGATTGCATGACATTAGCAATCTTCATCATTTCTGATGCGCTAATTTTGTCCACATCAATAGGTCCTGAAATGCTTAACGAATCATCATCATCCTTATCAAGTTACTTTTGTTTTGTTGGTTTAGAGGATGCAACCATAATGATCGCTTTCTCTTTATTCTTCTCTGTTTCCTTTTCAAAAATCTATGTGACAACATTTTCCATGGGCTCTTTTTGAGTAACTTGAATGGTCGATGGAGATTGGGTTTTCTCCGATTATTCTATTTTCGGTGGATAGACCACTTTTAGTTGAGTTGCTGGTTGCTCAACTAATTTGACCTATAAGTCTATGATTTCAAGAGTAGTGACATCTCCAGATTGAACATCATCAATAACATGAATAGTGGTGTCCTCCTTCTTTTTAACAAAATAGACCACATCTACTTGAACAATCTCTTCTTCATACATTTCTAGTCTAGTAACAACAATATCTTCTATATTCTTAGAAGATAGTACAAGTTCTTCCATCCTTTAGATATTACAGGCTATATGATGGGTCTCAGTTTCAATAGTTGACCTATTTCCACTAAGAAGCTTCAATCTTCTTACTTTGAACATAAACTGATCTTTGTACCATCCAACTAAATCACTAATTTCATCTTTGGATAATTTAGGAAAATATTGTACAAATACTTCATCAATGATTTATTTTTCCATCATTACAACTTCCTGCCATTTATTTAAAAGACTAGTATATAAAGAATTTGAAATATCTTTTTCAATATCATGAGGAAATCAACTATAATGGCACAATTGAGTGATTACCTATTGAAGAACTTTCTCTTTCTCATCTTCATTGAAGGAATCAAAATATTCCTTGACATTGTCAAATCTATTTCTCCCCATTGTTTTCATTGTTCTTTCAAAGTGGCTCTCAGGTTTGAAGGTAGAAATATCAAGATGCATAGTTGCCTTTGGTACTTCTTTTAATTTCTTAGATATTATGTTGGTTTCCTTCATCTTATTGGGTTCTTAAGTAGTGTCAGTACCCTCTGACTCCACTAGCAGAATTAGCTTTCTTCCTCTCTTCCTTGTTACATTCTCCTTCTTTACATATACCTTAGGTGTTGTTTCCTTCTTAGTTTGAATACTCTGAGTCACCCTTGTACTTTTAATTATAGGAGGTGCTTCCTCAACTTCCTTTTTCCTTCCTTTTCAACTAGTAATAGGAGCAATACTGGTTTCTACTGGTGCATCCTGGACTACCATAATATCTAGTTTTTCCTTGTTTTTGTCTTTAGGAGATGCTAACAGGTTATTAGCATAACCAACCAGTAAGTCGTAGTTTATCCGATAACTCATTTCTTCCATTTCCTCCTCTCTTGGCTCATTTTATTGCATCAAACAAAAATTGATGGTAACAATAAAGACTATCTTTTACAAAATGACTTACCACATCTTCAGGCAATCTCATCCTCATGCTCATCTTCTTCTGAAATTCATTGAAATAATTATTCATATCAGTAGGGAAAGTATTCTTTATAGCCTTGATGTTGTTCTTGATTTGTGTTGATACCGGTAGGTCCTTTGACCATTCAATACCACCTATTCCTAATAGGAAATTTTGAAAATAAAAGAATAACCCAACCAATAACTTACCATACTTAAAATTTTGACTGCTATCCTTTTTGATAGATTGCAAATTTTGAAACAGTTGTCTTCTAATAGCCTCGCAAAGATCATAATCACCATTTTCAACTATCATCATCTGAGCTGTATGAATTGCTACAGATGGAACACTGTTTAGTCTACTGGAGTAAAATACTCGGTAGGCTATCACCATTGCTACCAATTTTATTGTTGGGTCCTTGATAGTGTTGATAGAAAAAGAACATTTATCAAAGATTGAACCAGTTAGTGAGTATACTGTCTCTTTTGAAATTGAAATTCATATTAACTCAGGTACTATACCGGTTGAGAAATAACTAGTTATAGCCTGAATGGATTCCTTGACAATTGTGTGAGTTCTTTCTAAGTACATGTTCTCACCATGAGCTCTACTCAAAATGATTCTGATATGCTCTTCCTTGAAATCTTTCTAAAAAATAAGCAACATTATGCAAACACTTCTTGAAAACCCTAGCATACTCTATTTTAATCTTTCCATTCTCATCATAGAGGGATTTCAACTGAGTGTAAATGTACAGAGATACTAGATCCTCTATCTTACAATCAATATAACTCAATGAATCATGTTTAATAAAAACTTCACTAGGAACTTGTAACAATGTGTTATACGAAACAATTTGTTCTACCTCAACAACTTCCATAGGCTCAGATGTAATCATTAACCTTTCTATAGACTTTGAAGACGATGTCATTGCAGATAAACAAGATTTGAAGCAGAATTTCCAAAATACCTTTTCTTATGAACGCTGCCTTATTTCCCGGTTGAATGCCTCAAAGTGCACACCAATTTGATCTGCTACAACCTTCAAGTCAACTTGATCACAATCACAATGCAACTTCGACAATTATCAACCAACAATTTTTCTTAGCTCAACAATCGCTCCAAATTTTTTTCTTGAATGGTTAGGGTAAAAATAACAAAGTAAAACTTTCTTTAATCCTTTTTACCTACTGCATTAAATGCTCACTTGATAGGATTACAAACCCTAATTTCACCACTCAAAGTAAAAACTGGTTGATAACTAGTGACAAAATGTTATCCAAATTCCATGCTTTAAAAATTCTCTTGCCACTCATTCATTTCAATGGGTCCGTAAGTGGATTTACCATTAAGCTCCCCTTTGCCATATGAAAAGGCTTCATTCATTGGTGTAGGATTCTCTTCACTAGGTGAAGGAATAGTTTCCTCGACAGGTGAGTGATCACTCTTTTTCTTCCATATCTAGTTCATTTCCTCTCTAGCTTCTTCAATAGTAACTTTTTGCTTTCCTTTTTGATCCTTTGAGGGATTGACCGGTTTTCTATTTTTGGTTCTACAAAATTTTGCCAAGTGTCTCGTTTTATTGTAGTAATAGCAAGCCATAGCATATGATTTCCAAGGTCCTGCGTTTCCTCTCCTAGGTCTTCTTGTATAGTTCATAGCCACATGACCAAAGTTATTACAAATGGCGCAAATGACATTTGTTACCTTTTCCATCTCAAATGGACTAAACCGGTTGCCGTAGGATCTTTGCCAGTTCAAGTTGACTCAGTTGTCAAAATTCCTCATCCCAATGCCATTTAGTCTTAGATGCATATGCGGAATAGGATTATTTGCTCCATATCTGCACTCAAGTGATCTATGTCCATACATTCTACATGTGAATCAATGACCTTCAAATTTCTTAGAGACATACATAACATTAGTGTTGTAGCTTTCATATTAGTTAGGCTTGTCTCTACAAACATTTGCAGTGTGACCAGGTTTATGGCAAAAAATACAAACAAGTTTAAAGACCTTCTTACCGATAGGCTTTTTAACCTTAGGAGAATATTTGTTCTTAGGAATGTTGCTCTTGGTATGAGAGGATTCACCTTTTTAAGATGTGTGAAAACCAAGTCTAGAGGTATCACCTTTCATCCTTTGTGATTGAATTTGTTCCTCCAACAAGATAGAACTTTTGATGAACTTGTCCAACTTCTTATTTGCTTCAGTAAGCTATGTGGTGAGATCTTCATTATGCTCAGACATGTTCTCTCTCATAAATGATGCTAGATCAAGATCTAACTGTGGATTTTCCTTCTCTTCTCTTTCAAAATTAAATTTCTCATGTAATATAGTATTTTATCACCTGATCTTGGTAGTCTCACGATCTCTTTCCTTGATAAGGTCTTCAACAACTTTTCTGGCTTCTAGTTCCTGACTCATGTAGATAGTAAGACTTTCTAGTTCTCTCCTCAGATTTAGCTTTTCACCATTGAGTTTTTAAACCTCCTTTGCCAAAGCATCAATATTGGCTTCATATGAAGAACTATTATCAAATATCTCCAATAGTTGTTCAATAAGCTCTCTTCTTTTGGTTTGAGAAGCTTTTAGTTTGACCCTTAGAGTTTCAATCTCATTTCTGCTAGCTTCTAGCTCTCTAGCCATCTCAAGGTAGCTCATGTCCCCCATGGTGGTTTCAAGACTTCCTTCTAAGAGATTAGAATTTACAAAATCTAGGCTCTGATACCAATTGATGGACTTAAAAAGCACTGAGAGGGGGGGGGGGTGAATCAGTGACACCAAAACTGAAACTACTTTAGCTGGTAACCGGTAGATGAACTTGACAGAGTTTTTAAGTAAAATACATATAATCTAAAATGATATAACAACATCCACAATAAGTAAAGCATCCACCATAACACAAATATTTATACGTGGAAAACCCAAATAGGTAAAAACCATGGTGAGATGGAACTCACAAGTTAACTATCTACAGTAATAGATAACTGACTGGTTAGGGTCTACAATGTGCTCTGCTAGGAGTGAATCTAGTTAGAGATCCCAAAGTTTGATTAGAAGCTTATACCCTATTAAAGGTAGTACCCTGTTAGGAGTAACCTCGATGGAGAATTTCTGAATTCAAACTAATGAATCACCTTGTTAAAGGATTTAAACATAGAAGCTTGTTAGAGGTTACCCGGTTAGGGGAGTTGATTTCTGCTGTGATTGTTAGAAAACAACAAGAATAGTTTGATTTGTCTGAGTAGCACAATACTTTCTTGATTAGATCCTTCTAACCATTTTCAACAGTGCTCTTCAACATACTCTTCAACTTAGCACTTTTTCTCTCACATAGAATAGAAACATTTTTGCTCTTCATGCATACAAAATAATTTACTAAGATGTCAATATATAGACACTTGATTTTGTGTCGGTCTACGGAAATCATAACACAATTTCCTAGGTGTAGTGTATCTAGACAAGTGATCATAACTCATCACAAAAATATGACCAAAAATTTGTTGGTGGGATAACTCATCATGATTTGTGGTAAGTCATCACCAAATCACCGAATATCAGTTGGTACAATCAATACCAGTTTGAGTTAAACATATGAACTGTTATCCTTGAATATTATGTCATGATCTCTGCTTGATCTTCATGTTGATGCTGAACAATAAATATCCACTAGTTGTCTCTAATGCACATACCTATTCTCACAAAGTACCGGTTAGAGATAAAACCTTTAGTATATTGATTGTAGTGTAAACAACTTAAAGTTACATTGGTTGACAATATGAACATATGTGTGTGTATGTGTTTCATCAATGACAACATATGATGAATATATTACAAATCATCATCAAGCCAACATATAATAGTTATAAAATTGTAGTGGCTTTCAAATTTGCTTTTAAAAAAATTATTTGAAATTAAAATTGATAAATAAATTTAAGACAAATCACAATTTAAAGATTTTGGATCTTTTAACATGATCTATGATTTTATTATATAATTGATTAATATGGATTTCCACAAACCTAACACATGAGATTTTGAGAAATTAGATGACACAAATAAAAAATTATTTGATGATGAAATTAAAGTATTAAACGTGTGTTTCAAATTGGGTACACCATAGACACCCAAACAAATTAAGAAGTTATAAGGGTAGTGATGCAAATTTTCTAATTAGAGTACATTCCATTAAATCACAACTATTTCAAGGATTTGTGTCAAATAGTTCACATTCTTTATCTATCCAAAACAAAATATATTTAATGTACCCAACTTCATACATTAATCATAGAAGTAGACTAGGTGAACTCACAATAATGGTTCCCACTTTTTGGCCAACTTTGACACATGGATGAACATTTTAAAAATAAATTCACTTTCCAACACCTATAAATTTTAAACCATTATTAATTTGAAGATGATGTAAGCTAGTGATTTCTAACATCTTGTCTATAGATTTTAAATTTATTTTTTTTAAAAAAATTTGAATTAAATTTTATAGATTTTTACATCTTTGAAAATTAGTTTTTTTTTATAGAAAATGATATTTTTTAAGAGTGATGTGCATCTCAAAATACATAACTTTTTTTTTCTATAAATGATAATAATTCAATTCTTTCAAATTTTAGTTTGTGACATCAATACCAGGGCATATAGTTGGTTGCATAGTGATATGTTAAATATTTTTCATTTTATTAAGTTTTGAAGCCAGACTAATTATAATTTAGACATAGGTGTACGTTTGAACACATAACTTGTTCTATATATATCAAAATTCTTTTTTTTTTGTTAGAAAGAAGACATCAATACCTAGGGCATAGATATTTGTTTGAATTTTTTTAAATTAGTTTACTTTTTTTTCCAATGTGTTGAATAGACAAGTTCTTGTTCGATCAAAAACACATATTTGATCAAATTTAAAAAACAACATCATAATAAACTCACAATGGAATAAAATTATAGTCGTTGGAAAGATAGCTTCGAGGGCTACCATCCTATACTTTGGGTTGTCAAAATTGTTTCATTCAAATCTTCAACCAAAGGTCTGAAGGTCAAAATTTCTCAAAATTATGAAAAGATTGGGGGAGATATGAATAGAGAGGGGGTTCAAACAAACCCACCATGGTTTGTTCAAACTCATGTTTGTATGAACATGCACGACACAAACAAGCACCTAATGGATGGGTTCATACGGACATCCTATTTTGTAATGATTGACCTTTGTATGAACCCTAGCTAACATAATTTTTTTAAATTGACTATCTCATATAAATGTAGATGCTTTATTTCATTTTTTAAACACAAAATAGAAAAGTAATTCACATTTTATTTGAAAGAAGACATTTCAAGATTATTTTAACGACAACAATTTTAAAGGAAGAACATGGGGAATAATAAGACAAGGACAAATAAGACTTCAAAGAAGTATTCACCCAACATAGAACAAAGATATCAATAACTAAGAATGGAAAGTTATCATGCACGTATGTATCCTTTATTTCTATTTAATTTTACATGTATTATGTACATAAAATTATGTTTATTTGACTAGACAAAGATTTTTTATCTAATAATTTTATCTTAATTATTCTAAATTATGTTATTTTGATTAAATAAAAATATGTTTGTGCTATTTTAAATCATCAAACATTTTGAATAGATGCATTAAAACAAAAAAAAATTGAAATTAGTCTATCATGCTCTACTTAAATATTTTTATAACCCCCATCTCTCTCTCTCTCTCTCTCTCTCTCTCTCTCTCTCTCTCTCTCTCTCTCTCTCTCTCCCCTTAATTCTTTTTGGAATCTCTCTATCTCTTATTTATTTTAGGACCCCTCTCTCCTCCCCCCTCTCTCTCTCTCTCTCCTTCAAATCTTCCAAGGACCTTCACTCTCTCCTTAAATATTTATAGGACCTCTCTCTAGATTATAAAATTATACTTGAAATTAGTGCATTAAAAATAATCTTCTTAAATAATTTAACTTCTCTTTCTCCCTCTCTTTCACCCACCCCTTAAGTCTTTTTAGAACCTCTCTTCTTTCTTTTTAAGACCCCTCTAGATCTCCCCTTCAGAATTCTCTCTCTCTCTCTCTCTCTCTCTCTCTCTCTCTCTCTCTCTCTCTCTCTCTCTCTCTCTCTCTCTCTCTCTCTCTCTCTCTCTCTCTCTCTCTCTCTCTCTCTCTCTCTCTCTCTCTCTCTCTCTCTCTCTCTCTCTCTCTCTCTCTCTCTCCCCTTGTCTTTTATGTCCACCTCTCTTTTTAGGATCTCTTTTTAGGACATCTTTCTAGAAATAGAAAATATTTTCAATTGCTGCATTTAATTTTTTTTGTTTTAATTTACTCTCTCTCTCTCTCTCTCTCCTTAAACTTATCTATAAATAGGGTCCTAGAGATAGATCTCTCTCCCTCTCTCTCCTTAATACCCCCCTCTTTCAATCTCTCTCAAATATTATCTATAAATAGGGCCTTAAACTTGTGTTTAATTTAATTTGACCTTTGTCTATCTCTCCTCTTTTTAGGACCTCTTATACTAGAATATTGTTTTAATTTTCTCTCTCTCTCTCTCTCTCTCTCTCTCTCTCTCTCTCTCTCTCTCTATATATATATATATATATATATATATATTGAATTATTTTAATATTTAGTTTCTCTCTCTAGATTAGCAAATATTTGAAATTTTGGTGCACTTAAAATAATGTTATTTTAATTTAGGACCTTTCTCTAGAAATTAGAAAATATTTTGAATCAAGACCTTGTATTTAAAATAATGTTTTAATAAATTTATTCTCTCTTTAGTGTGTAGAATGGGCTCAACAACATGGAAGTTCTCAACTGGGAGTTGACGCAAATGAGGCTGAAGAACATGGGGAGGAGGACCAAGTTGAATCAATGGAGGTTGGAGAGGGCCAAGTTCATTACCTTCTACTGGTATGGATAAGTATATTGTGGATCTAGCTAAAAAGGTGAAGAGAAATATTTCTTATAAAAATTTAGAGCATTTACTCGAAATGGATGTGGATGAATTGAAATGTCTTAGTGAAAAAGCTAGACACACTAAAAGGAGGTCAATGATTAAAAATGAAAATGAAATAATTTCTCATTTAGATAATCTTGATACACTAGAGAAAGACCAATTGTTATCAATTGTACTCATTTGTAAAGAGTTAATAGATGCATTAAAATTGTTGTGTATAGTTATAACAAACAAAAAGAGGAAAATGTTTTTATATTTTTATTTTTTTAATTTTGTTAATTTTTAATTTTGTTTTGTTTTTTAATTGGATAAGTACTACTAGAGGAGGTAGCTCCCAATTACATTATTGACCATTGCACAAACATATGTCAGAAATGGCAGGTGAACACCATCAACCGAAAAGTCATGTCAAATCTCTAAACCAAGAGAACAACTGAAGATCAATGGCAACCAATTCACTGCCCCACACTTTTAGGGGTCTTGTCCTAAGTTATTATTTGCAACAGACCAAGCCATCGATCAACATTCTGATCATCAATGATCTCAACATCTTACTATACAACATGATTTGCTACCCAATCTGTCATCCTGTTGGTTTCATGATAAACATGCCTTAGAGAAAACTCTTTGACATTCACAAGGATACCCCTCTCATTTCGATAATCTTGATACAATAGAGAAAGAAATTTTTTTATCAATTGCACTCACTTGTAAAGAGTTAATAGATGCATTAAAATTATCGTGTATAGTTATAACAAATAAAAAGAGGAAAACATTTTTATATTTTTTTAATTTTGTTATTTTATTATTATTTATTTATTTTTAATGGATAAGTGCTACTAGAGGGGGTAGATCCCAATTAAATTATTCTCCATTGCACAAACATCTATCAAAAGTGGCAGGTGACCACCATCAGCCGAAAAGTCATGTCAAATCTCTAAACCAAGGGAACTACTGAAGATCAGTGGCAACCAATTCCTCGCCCCACACTTTTAGGGGTCTTGTCCCAAGTTATTATTTATGAGAGACCGAGCCATCGATCAAAATTATGATCGTCAGTGATCTCAACATCCTGCAATACAACATGATTTGCTACCTAATCTGTCGCCCCGTTGGCTTCACGATAAACATGCCTTAGAGAAAACTCTTTGAAATTCACAAGGATACCATGAATGTACTTAGACAAATTATCCAAATCCCAATTTGGGGATCCACCAAAGGAGATTTAACTCTTATGCATAATAGAGAATCCCCCTCAATTTCTACATAGCGAATGTCAAATTTTATGCAAAGATTGATTCCCAAGGCCAACGCTTCCATCTCAGCCACATTATTGGTGCAAGAATCTATATGGTTAGACACACCATAGAAGAAGTTTCCATCAACATCTCTAATGATGCAAACAACACCACCCCTACCCAGATTACCTTTGGCAGAGCCATCAAAGTTAAATTTCCACCTAAAAGGCAATAGATCCTACCATCTAATCTCTATCTAATTAATTTGGCCTTTGGTTGGAGGCCAGTTAACTGGCTTCAAATTGATCCATTTTCTCTGTATCTCAAAATCCCATTTCAAAACAATTGTTTTCCTTTTGATGACTATTCCATTATTGGTCATTTCAATGATAACGTCCTTAATAGTGTAGATGATTTGGTTGGTATCTTTAGCAAGCCCCTAAAATATTATTTTTTTCCTTTCTTTCTAGAGCTACCAAATAATCATTGACAATGGAGAGTGTTAGGATGACCGACAAACAACTGAGAGAGGGAGGGTAAATCAATTATCAACGGATTATGAAAATTTAAACACAAAAAACCTTTTACTGGAATGCATAAACCAAATAATAGAATAAAGATATATCAATTAAGCACAAACATAAATCACAGAACACCGAGATTTGTATGTGGAAAAACTGGTAAAGGGAAAAACCATGGTGGGAAGCCTGCCCACAGTTAGACGATACTTTTGTAGTAAGTAGGTGATTACAATAAGAGGGGTCTGGACATGTAGGAAGACACACTACCTAAACCACACTGCTCATCACAACAAGAGCCTCACTAACTACAAAAGAAATCCAGACTACAATTCAGAAAGATGAATGGAGTGCAAGAATAGCATCTGCTATGCCTAAGTACAGTTTCGGATAAGCTCAATAAGAGAGGTCTTAAACCTTTTACACATACCCAATTCGATCACCTGTGATCAACCAAAACCTTTGCATATGATTACAAACTTGTTCGCACACAAATAATCTCATAACCATCCATTACCATGATCTACAAAGAGATCTTACATCATATATATACTGACCCGAGACCTAAACAATTAGGTCAGCCACCTAAAGGATAATATGATAAATCCATTACATAAACCCACAAACCAATGATAAACCAAGTTGGCATAAGACTAAAACAACATAAACCAATCAATAAATCTAACCGGTAACACATCGGGATCATCAACCAACACGTTACATAAACTAGTCCATAACCTAATAGAATAGAACCAGACCTAATTAGGTCACCATAATCCAAATGAAATACCATTGATCATTTGGAACACAAACATGATGACCATCAGCATCCTAGTAACCTTCTAGACACCGCACCAACACCACATATCAGATTCATCAAAAGATATTCAACAAAGCTCTATCAGTAAAACCCTTATCAATAACCAAAAGGATTACTAGAACAAATGATAGCTTATGGACCATCAAATCCCAAACCAATTGAATGAGATATGCATTAGGAGCACATGAATAACCAATCCAAACTAATTCCAACACCGAAGCATACCAAAGAATACCAAAGACCTGTGCAATGATCAGGGCCTGAAGTCAATGGATGCAATTCGGTGACAAAGGTTATAAATTCTTCTTCAATATGCTCAAGAAGAAGCAAGTTAGAGAAAAGATTGATAGGTTATGGAAAGATAATAAAGAGGTAGTGGAATTGGAAGACATTAAAGAGGATTTTTGCAAGTTTTACAGAGCACTCCTCTCCTCGGAGGACTCCCTTAAATCCTAGGAAGCTAGAGAAAAGCATAGAGCTATTATTCCCAGTAATATTACAGGGGAGGATGCACAAACGTTGGGAGAAACTATCTATGTGGGTGAGCTAAAAACTGTTATTAGGAGCCTGACCTATGACAAAACTCTAGGTTTGGATGGACTGCCTATCAAATTTTATAAAGCTAATGAGGAGTGGATTTTTCAAGACCTCCATGAACTATATTTGGAGGCTTATGGGAGGGGTTCAATAGGAGAACTTATCAATAAAGGGACTATTAAGTTATTACCCAAAGAAGGGGACAAGTCACTTATAAAATAATGGAGACCCATTACTCTCCTCATTATGTCCTATAAAATTATGGCCAAAGGTCTTGCGCTTAGACTAGAGGAAATACTACCCAAATTCATATGTCCCACTCAAACAGGGTTCATAAAAGGAAGATATATATTAGAAAATCTAATCACCAGCTGGGAGGCAATGGACTGAGCAAATGTATTAGGGTAGAATGTGTTGGCATATGCACACTCTAATGAGACATTGTATGTGATTGAAGGTTTTGTCATTGATGGCAACCTTGCAATCCTATGATACCGGCAAAGGCATTATACCGGCATCAAGCAAATCACACTCTACACCGGCACTTAGGACATTGGCACTGGCACAAAGAAAAGAAGTATACTGGCATAGAGGCCGACATGATTTTATTATATTATATTTTGTTTATTATTGTAAAAACTTTGTAAGCCAACTTGGAAAATTGTAAAATAACTCCTGTATATAAAAGAGATCATTGTAGACATTTGGTAATGAGTGAGGAACAATTAAGGAAAATATTAGACAAACCTATTATGCGAAATATAGGCTAAGGGTTTATGTAAGAAGCAAAGCAGCAACCGGTACTGGATCAGGCATTATAGATGCTATTATAAAGCAGTACAAGATATTGGATTTGTATAATCCTCATTGTAAGTCAGTGAGACTTCCCATTGAGCAGTGAGCTCTAGGTAGCTGGCCTTCCTGCATGTGTAGGCCTCTGTTGTAAGTAATATTCTCTTATTGGCCAATGAGTGAATATTGTGGGTCACAAATCCCACCGAGGTTTTTCCCACACTGGGTTTCCTTGTTAAATCCTTGTGTTATGGTGTGCTTTTCATGTGGATGTTCTTAATTCTGTTTATTGCATTATTTCCTGCATACCGGTACACTGTTATAATATGTTCTGCATGTTTTAAGTTAAGAAATTCTATACATCGGTTAGATACTGATTCACCCCCCCCTCTCAGTATCTGTGGGATTCCTAACAATTGGTATCAAAGCTTGGTCCTCTATTTTCAGAAGCCTAACAGCTTGAGGAAGATCTTGACACTGGTAAAGATGGAGAATCTGATGAAGCAACTTGAAGGAGCTCTTACAAACTATGATGTAGAGAAATTGAAAAATATCAAACTAGAAGATGATTTAAGGGTAGCTCAGGATATCATTCAAGAACTTCAAGAAAATTTTACTGTTGCAAGAAATAAGAGAAGAGAACTTTGTGAAAAATTGCAAAATGAGAATGATGAAAAGGAATCACTTAATGATATGATAAGCAAGTTGAAACAAGAGAACATGACAACAAAGAATGAGATGCAGGATATGACTATGAGATTTTGCAAAGAGATTGAGGATAGGAAGAAGAATGAAGAAGAATTGACCAGAAGACTAAGTGATGCAACAAATGAGAACACAAGACTTAGCTATGAAAATGACATGCTGAAGATAGATCTGATGCATACTCAGAATGACTCAAATGAACTGATGAGACAAAAAGAAGTCTTAGAAAGAGAACTAGAAACTACAAATCAACATAAAGAAAAATTCAAGAAAAGCTCAGAGGAACTTGGCCCCTTGATGAAGAATCAAAAACCTAAAGGTGACACTTTTGGAATTGGCTTTGAAGTTGGTGAAAGCTCCGGTACTGCAAATACTCAGGATCATAGCAAATTGGTAAGACAACCTAATGCTTATAAATTCAATGGAAAATGCTTTGACTATAATAAGTATGGTCATAGAGCATATGAATGTAGATCTAGAAATTATTAGAATATCAACACACCCACCAGTCAATGTTCTAAATGCAACAAAGTTGGTCACAACTCTGAAAATTGTAGAATGAATGTGAGATATTATGTTTGTGGAAGATTTGGACATTTATCTAATCAATGCAGAACACAAACCGGCATAGGTTATGGGAAAGCTATTCAGAAGAATAATGAAACTTGTTATGCATGTAACAAGATTGGGTATATTGCAAAATTCTATAGAAGTAAAGGAACACCAATAGACAACAAAAGTTCTAGCTTGAAAGGTAAAGAAAAAGTTGAAGAGTTTAAGGAAGAATTCTCCAAACAATGGATTAGAAAAGATGATCTAAATATTGGGAATACTCCTCCATCGGTAGAACAAACCAATGCTTCACTGGAAGGACAAAGTGATGCTTCACCGACAGGACAGAGTAGTGCTCTACCGACAGGAAGTTATTCATCTAATTGAAGAAAGTTTCCTTGAGGGTTTGGCAATCAAATGACACATGTGCTATTATTCCCTTGGTTAGAGATAATAAGTTGAAAATTATTTTTTACCGATAGACAATGTTAAGAGAATACTCAACCGACATGCATTTAATGTGGTAGATGGCAAAAAGACACTATAAAATTGAGGTTTTGGCTCCATTCCATTTCACCGAGATTTCAAACCTATGAAGAGCGCGAAGATTCCGAGCTAAGGCATTTCAAGCAAGAGACAAGGACACTCCAAGCATTCATCCATCCTAAAGGCAGTAAAAGGTATTTAATCATGGCATCCACCTCTGCAATTGAATATATACACTAATACATTTAGCCTAAAATTCCGATGGAGGTTTCCAACAAAGAAGGTATATTGTGATCAAACTTGATTTTTTTTTTAAAAATGCCCGATTTTGTCGAAATTCCGATGATAATGCAACATTTGGTTTTGACGGAGAAGGAATTGGCAATGACATTTGGGTTTTTTTAGAAAAAGTGCCCGCATTTTTCGAAATTCCAACGACTGTGTGCATTACTTAAAAATAAAAGAAAAGACCAAGTCATTTCATAAATCCCGCCTCTTTAAAAAATCTTGCCTCTCATTCGTCCTGCCTCTGTAGTGAACCTATGGGTTTAATCATGGTGGGGAAGATCATTGGTGTGACAAACATGGTTGGAGCGGGGAATGAGGGCACGAAGTTCCATGGGCACAAAGTGCCAAGGGCTGGCACATAACTAGCAAGGATGACCGCAAGGGAGCCCAAAATGGGTTGTGTAAATGGCAACGCCCGGGCCTCTGTCAACAACAATAATAGCTACGGATGGAGGAAGAAGTTCACCTGCAAAAAAAGCTACGAACGGATGAAGAAGTTCACCCGCAATAAGAGCTTCCTCTATGCTATATATCTGACGTCACTACCATGTCAGGCTGTAAGTGGTGATGGAGTATGATTCAGTGGAAGTGGGGGTGGACACTAGCTGACATTGATTAATCAGTCACTGGTAATGGGAGACATTATTTTAAATGGTATGAAAAATTTCCAACTATGGCTAGATAGATCCTTCTTTGGTTTTCAGGAAGCCATTGGAGTGAAGTTGATTGCGTCTTCTGGTGTTAGATAATTTGTATTTTCCTCATTGTAGGGAAGATAGGTTGTGTGCTTCATATTTAAATGCTTATCTTGAAGGAGATCGGATGTGTGGTGGACATTTATTTCAAATTATTATTGTCCTATATCATGTTTATGTTAAAATATGAATTTATAGGTGCATGTAATGGTGCAAACTTTCAGTAGTAGATGTTGTTGTGGGCAAATCTTTTACATATGTTTATTGTTCTATTCCAGTCTATATGAGAATTATGTAATTGTTAAAAAATTCCCATAAATAACAAAAAGATCTTTTGAAAAGTTTATTAAATATTTAATGATGTTGGAAGTGTTATTGGGTTTTTGGTTTAGAGGTGAATGAGTCTATTTGGGATCAAGTATTTTGACAAGGCTAAGAGCAAGGCCCTAATATCAAAATAGTTCAAAATAGAGGAAGCTTGGATCACAACTCCAAGTGATTTGGCAAAATGATTAACCCTCAATTCTAGGCTCTTGATAGGTTTTTATCCGAAGACTTGTGCTCCAATATCAAGTAGATAAATGAATTTTATGGTTCTTTTCCTTTAGCATTGAGTATTCACCATTCCCATCATTGTGTTCCACGAAATGACATCTCTTTGAGGCATTCTGTCAAATACCTCACCTGCTTTGCAGATGCTTCCACATTTTGCAAACATATATACCACACTATTGAATCTATATCCATCTTCACTAGCTTCAACCAAAACTATTCGCATAAGCATCCCTTCTCGGTCAAGCAAATGAGTGCCTACCTAAAGGCCCTCCCAAGGTATCTTAGTTCACGTTGTCTTGGGGCATATTAGGGGATCACAATGGGGATCACAATAGGGAACATGTAAGTAGGGGCCGTCCCCTGATGAACATGAAGGAGGGAGCTGGACATAGTTCCTTGTGGGTTTAATTGTTGTAGGATGTAGGAATGGTTTAATCGCTGTAAGAAAAAGGTAGGGTATAATCAACAAATTCATTGTTATACATATTCAAATATTTAGATTCAAATTTTATTATATATTTATCAGATTAATTGGCAATAGTAGAGATGGTGAGAGGTTTTTGTAATATGATATGATCAATTTAAAAGAAGAATTTCTTACAAGACCTAAACCATTGAACAATCCTACAATCATGTATTATTTAAACACTGCATTTTAAATAATGAACAATATAGTTATCCTGAAAATATTAACACTACTTTCCATATTTAAAATATATCCTAATTAAGGGGATGGATGACCTAAATCTGCGTGATCGAGTGCCATTATGTAAAATATATCCTAATTATGGATGCTGGTATATATGGTAGTGATAGAAAATCCCTGCTGTAGAATCATGAGAGCAATGTGTAGTGATCGAGTGCTATTTTTTCTCAGTGTTTTGGAGGGGAGAATAAGTGTAACATTAGGAAGGTTGTATAAAATGGAAGCTGAGTGGTATAAGGTTATGAGGTGTGGGTTAGGATAAGATAGGGAGGTAAGTGATGAAGGATGTAATGGTAAAAGAGTAAGTTAGGATATGTTAGGGGTTTGGAAGGTAGGAAAGTGAATTGGGGGAGATAAAAGGATGTGAAGGATGGAATGGGGTTAGGTAGGTGAAGTAAAAGTAAGTGTGTATGAAGTTAAGGGGTAGTATATGATGTAGGAAAGTGGAGGAGGTTAAGATAGGGGATATGAAAGGTAGATGGAAGGTAATAATAATAGGAAGTGAAGTAAAGGTTATGAGGTGTGGGTTAGAAAATAGGGTGTAGGAAATGGAAGGAAGGGTCATATCACTTTGAGATTTTTCACCAAGATGAGTAGCCCGAGTATGGACCTCAAATCTTACAAGCCATGAGGATCCACTTGTAGTAGAGGAGCATATACTTGCATCTTGGGAGCTTATTAGGATTTTGCCTTGAATTTGGGAAATACATATAGAGGAGATAGAATATTGATCAATACACATTACCTAGCCTCATCATGCATAAATACAAGAGGTATAGACTATAGAAAGCACATATCATGAGCCAAAGGATCATATTTGAGAGTTGCTTCATCTCCAGTCCTCTACATTTTTAAGATCCACAAATGGGGTTGAGGATAAGTCTTGTTTACTAATTAGCTTGGACTTATGCTTTGGGTTGCATCTATATGTGAGCAACCTAAAGGCATAATTTTCAATGCAATTTTTTAGAGGACTTGCTTCCACCTTGTGGTACTGGGAGGATAAAATGCACCAGCTCACATTGGAAACCCTCTCCAGATACCATTTAGGAGTGCTTCAAAGTGTGTTCTATTTAAAAATATTTTTGACAGTGATGCATAGATGAGTTTCATAATTTACATAATAAGGTTTCATAGTGGCTCAACATGAGAGTTAGTTTTTGGTGTTCTTATAATTTGTAGATTGCATTCAAGACAAGTTACTTGTCAATTATTTCATTAGGGGTGGAAAGCCCCAAAATTTTAGTTTTCCTACACATGGCCAATCCAAATGACTTTAGGGTTGCTATGGAAAAGTCTCTTATGGAAAAGGAGGTACATGGGAGGACACAAGAGGCATGAGAGAAGTTTTTAACCTTGATTAAGGGACTAAAGTGTCCATAGGCCTCCCCATCCTTCAAAGGATAATTTAGACTTACTATATGATTTACAAAGAAAAACCCAATAGTATTAATATTAGGGACATAGGTCTACTAGAGCATAGTAGGGGCCATAGGGTAGTCACATTTGACCATCATAGACACAAGGATATTTTAGGTATGAGAGAATATAGGGCTATCAAGCTAGGCCTTCTATGACTCAACAACCTTTTAGGGGAGAATCTAGTGTTTTTAGTAATTAGGATCTTCTAATTATGGTGGGGCCTAGCCAACATAGGGTTATATGAGAGGCACATGTTATGTATATGTTAGTATTAGACAGAGAGTGCCCACAAGGTTTTAGAGTAGGTGGACACCATGCTAGGATGTCAAAGTAGATAGTTGATATGTGGGTCTTTACCCTCCCAAACACACAAAGGTCAAAGGAAGATTCATTGCTGCAACACTCACTTTTTTTGACAATCTCAAGCACTTAGGACAGTTACTCCTTCCGTGGCCATTCTTCTTCACACAACACTCTCTAACATTAATTATGATGATAGTGTACCTCCTTAAACCTTCCACCAACACCTAACTCAATACCAAACTCTTTCCCAATCTTGCTAATGGACTAATTAACTCAATTCACTATGAAATTGTGACGGTCAATGCAAGGTTTAGGACAGTAGTAATTAGGATCTTCTAATTATTGTGGGGCCTAGCCAACATAGGGTTATATGAGACAGGGGTAAGTTGAATAGTGATTTCTCCTCTACAACCTTTGCCAGTCTGTGTGAAAATGAAAGCTTGACAACATTCTTTTGCATTTAGCTAGCTAAATTTTTCAAGAATTTTATCTCTAGATTTAATATTTCTTTTCTTGCATGAATCTATTAATTTTGAGATAACAGATCTTGCCTTCATGAATTGATCCTAGTTTAGCCCTTTAACCCTGATTAATTTATTTAGAGTGTTTAGTTCCATTTTAATCCTTTCTTTTACAATTAAATATTATTAAAAAATTGTATTATTGTTCCAAATTTTGTAGATATTTAGGAGACAAATAAAATATAAATGTAATCATTCCATTTTTTTGTAGAAGATATTGGAATGAGACTAATAGGAAGAGTAGTAAACATGAGTGACAATGAGCACTTTAGAATAAATCTAAACATTATAAGGAAGAGTAGCTTGGAAAAATAGAAGCGTAATTTATTTTCCAATATGCAAGATTATTACTTGGGAAAGAATCTTGAAAGAGGATTGAAAATATTCCTTGAGCTAACATTTTCTCACTTATCCAAAATTATGAGGAAGGATTCATTAATGAAATGGTCATTAACAAGATGGAGAGAATAATAATTAGGAAGAGATAGATTTCACATGCTACTAGGTGACTAGATTGGAGAGAAACTAGAGGCAAATCATTTAGCTTGGCCATGACACAAAGTCTTAGAATAGATGCCAACCTTGGTGAATGGAATGAAAATCCCAAACAATTAATGAGTGGTGAGACAAGTAGAGACATCTATAAATTTTATTTTGAATAAAATAAACAAAAAATGGTACTAAAACCAAGGGAAATGCACATGGAAAGGATATAATGAAAATCAAAATAAATAGTTTGAAGATAATATTAGTTACCTAAAGGATATTCCACTTTATTATTTGGTATATCATAACTATTTTGACAAATTTTGAAACCATTAGAGGTACCTTTTCCTTCTGTAGATGAGGCATTCATTCATGTTGAAGTTGTGATAGCTTATTTGCCTCTTTATAGACAACAAATTATCCATAGGAATTATCATATATACTTGTAACCTCCATCCCAAACCACCTATTTCACTTTTCTTCCTTTGTGTACCTCTTTTACTCTTCCATTACCTCTTCACTTACCTAAATTCAATCGAAAACATAATGTATATAGCATCAAAAAAATTCCATATTTGACTAATATTATCCACAACATATCGAAAAGACAAATACCACACTTACTGTGTCATCAACCAAAAATAATTTACTTACATATTCAAAGAGTTCAATAATGGAGAAACATCCATGCAGTGCTCTACACATGTCCTTGAAGGTTCAAGAAATACTTATCCTCTAGTGGTAAATCACTTTCCATGCATTAAAATAATTGTAACCATACACAATTTCCCACCCGATAGATTCTCTCAAACTAGTTTACTATCTTAACATAGGGTCAAGGAAAAGTGGGCCAAAATAGGAATCCAAGTGTCTTAAAATCCTTCAAGACCATAGTGGTGAGGATTGAATTTCTTTCTTTAGTGGTATCTTTCTCTAGATTAATTAGTTGGGGATTCTATTAGGACCTTTTCCTAATTGAAAAAAAAATATAAAGATTACATCCCTAAATATTGCATTCATAATAGAATAAATTTATGCAATATTGAGACTAAATTCATAATAGATTTATAGTGATCAATAAAGAAATATTTAAGATTATCAAAAAAATGATGTTTTCTTTCTCCCAACCGTCATTGGATATTGGGTGATCTTTGAGGCATTATGTCAAATAGTTCATGTGCCTTATCTAAGCTTATATATTTTGCATGCATGTGTACCTGGGCAGTTGCATTCCAACATCTATACTCACTAATCACATTTGGTTGGAAGTTTCTAAATCCATTTCAAACACATCTTGTGCATATCCTACAATCATAGCATTCCATTAGATCACATTTCTTTGATGCATCTCACTAAACAGTTCATGCACTTTCATGTCTATACTTCCACATTTTCCAAACATGTCAAACAAAGCATTTCCAACCATAAGCATCTGATATTAATTGCCCTTACCTTCTACTTTGATGGAAGCCCATACTCTGCTCTAAAGCTCCCATTTTGGCACAGGTAGAGAGTACGTTGGCAAATAAAACTGATCGAAATGGAAATCTATTTGTTGCATTGACTGCATTGTGAGGATGCTTATGTATTTCATCGACAACATAAAGCAGGAAAGGACATGAGAATATCTCTTCAGGGAGGTACTCTATGATAGTTGCGAGGTAGATGAGAGTTTCTTGTGCCATTTTCTTTGTTCTATGCAATCAAACGCGAGAACACTATTTGAATTCAAATGCTAATGGTGATTTTCTTTTTAATGGAAACAGATGGGAAGGGATGTCAAGGGAAGGAATGGGCCCACAACACACCTAAGCAGACAAAGCTTAGTGTGTGTTGTTTAAGGCTACCCCCTTAAGACATCATAATTGATTGGCTCTTCACTCCTAAGACCTTCAAAAGTCTTTAATGGCTTCATTGAGTCCGTTTGTCTTCCAAATCCACCTGCACCAACTTGAATTCTCCTTCAATGCTTGACTGCTTGTTCACTTGGAATTGAATTGATTTTATAACTAAGAGATCACTTGAATTGTAGGTAGACCCCTTCAAATGATAGGGTAGGCTTCCTTTTATACCTTATATATGACTTGAAAGCATTTTATCCTGATGGCTTTAAATTAAAGTACTTTCTCTTCTATCTATTATTGGTGGAGAAGAGGTTGCATTGCATCATCCTAGGATACATATTTCTGCAAATACAGCACAAGTTAAATGTATCCCAAGTCGATGCAAAGCAACCTCTACTCTGGAGATCACCAAAAAATAGAGAAAGAACTTTAATTTAATGCCATCAGGATAAAAGTCTTTAATCAAGATAGATAAATGGTATGCAACTGGATCTATTTGGAATGCATTACCCAAACACCGCAATCAATCAGTCACTTTTGAAAAGAAAGTGGTATGATGAAATATTTAGACATAAAATAGATGAAATGCACTCCATACCACTACTGCACAATATTTTGGTTGATGATATTTTTAAAATAGTAAAGGAAGGTGTATGGAACAACCAAATTCTGATCATTTTAAACAATGAATATTTTAAGATCCTTTTATGATATGTAAGTTGAGAATATTTTATGGAAGGTCCCTAAATGAATTGACTTTAAATTGATTTTAATATACCTTGAAGTGTGCAATATGGAAGGTTTGTATTCTTAATCTCCTGCCCATTTCTTAATTTAAAAGATGATATCTTTATTAAATATCTTTATTAACTTGATTTCTCCTTCAATTCTTGATGAATGCTTGATTGCATGTTCACTTGGAATTGAATTGATTTTATAACTAAGAGATCACTTGAATTGTAGATAAACCCCTTCAAATGACAGGGTAGGCTTCCTTTTATACCTAATATATGTCTTGAAAGCATTTTATCGTGATGGCTTTAAATTAAAGTGCTTTCTCTTCTATCTGGTATTGGTGGAGCAGAGGTTGCATTGCATCGTCCTAGGATACATATTTCTGCAAATACAACACAAGTTAAATGTATCCCAGGTTGATGCAAAGCAACCTCTGCTCTAGAGATCACCCAAAATAGAGAAAGAACTTTAATTTAATGCCATTAGGATAAAATTCTTTAATCAAGACAGATAAAATTTGAGTTTGATTGTCATCATTTACTTTGCCAAATTCTTCACACGTAACTCCTGAATCAATTTCCTACTCACAAGAATTTTATTATGTCTCAAATATAGGGAAACAGAAGGCTTCAAAAAGAAAACTTGAACATGCAACTAAATCCATTGACTAACCAGAAAAACAAAATTAAGAAACGGTTTGATCATTTGAGAGATGTTATAGACTTGCAACTCACTAGCTAAGTTTTTGCGGGTAAGAATTTTTTTTGTTTTGGTTATGGTTGTGGTGTTTATAGGGAGACATTTACAAATTTATATCTATTTTCACTATTTAATGGTTTATGGGTCTGTAATGGTAATTTAATGTTCTTTCATATTTTTGTATATATTCTTTACAATAGCCTATTATATTTATTTGTTCTATTATGCATAATGGTGTGGGTCAGACGACTTTGTCGTCAGTACATGAAACATTTTTAATTTATTTGGTTCAGTGTTATTTGCAAAAAATGATTATCAATGATGTTTCCTTTCTCCAAGAATTGTCTAGGATCTTTCCATTAGATAATATGTAACATCGAATGACTAAATATTTTCATTACAAATGCTTATTTTATTTAATTATTATCTGAGCGTGAATTAAAATTTATATATGTACGAAAGCAGAACATACAAGTTGAAGAATCATGTGCAAGCAAATTTCCTAAGAGAAAGCAAGCAGGCATTATCTTGAATGACATGGAAACAAGCTCATCAGCTACCTAGAAGAGAGCAATTGGAGAATGGTAGGGGAAAGTGTTAAAGGGTGATAAATAGATAGATAGTATGCAATACAAACAAACAATGTCTGGAGTGTCTGATGTGACGTCTCTAATATATGTCCAGAGGGACTAACTGGTTTTGGAGTTCCTACAAAACCTATTGGGCCACGCTTGGAGGAAATCAATGTGTTCATGCAAGGAGCACCTTTTTTCTATTATGAGAATGATACTTTTGCACCGAGGGATATTTGGAAGTCAATATCCAAAAATTTTCTATAGTGTGGAACCAGAGTTGGTAGACTCGAAGTAATTTTCAGCTTTCAGAAGACCAAGAGGTTATGTACACAATCTCCCAATAGAAGGGCAATTTCAAGCATTACCTCTCCCCCCCATGACTATTCAGGAAGCACTTCCTCAGACAAAGGACTATTGGGAGAGGTAATTCTTGAAATTGCTCTTCTATTGGGAGATTGTGTACATAACCTCTTGGTCTTCTGAAATCTGACAATTATAATTCAAGTCCACCAACTCTTGTTCAACACTATAGAAAATTTTGGATATTGACTTCCAAATATCCTTTGGTGCAAAACCATCATTCTCATAATAGAAAAAAGGTGCTCCTTGCATGAACACATTGATTTCCTCCAAAGCGTGGCCCAATAGGTTTCGTAGGAACTCCAAAACCAGTTAGTTCCTCCGGATATAAATTAGAGACATCAAATCAGACACTCCAGACATTGTTTGTTTGTATTGCATACTCTCTATCTATTTATCACCCTTTAACACTTTCCTCTTCTTTTCTCCAATTGTTCTCTTCTAGGCAGTTGATGAGCTTGTTTCTATGTCATTCAAGATAATGCCTGCTTGCTTTCTTTTAGGAAATTTTCTTGCACATGACTCTAAAGCTTGTATGTTCTGCTTCTGTACAGATATAAATTTTAATTCACGCTTAGATAATAATTAAATTAAATAAGCATTTGTAAAGAAAAAATTTAGTCATTTGATGTTACATATTATTTGACGGAAAGATCGTAGATAATTCTTGGAGAAAGAAAACATCATTGATAATCATTTTTTGCAAATAACACTGAATCAAATAAATTAAAATATTTAATGCAATTTTTAAAAATAGAACTCGTTCAATGCTTTTATTCACTGACAGCAAAGTCGTTTGACCCACATCATCTCTCACTGTCGAAATTCTGATGACAACTAATGGAACATCCGACAAGGATGCTGTGCATCCAATGGCACCCCTCTGTTGGAAATTTATCCTTTGGAGTCAGAATTTTGATGATAGGCCAAGATCGCGATGGTATTCTTTCGAGGTATGAGCATCCATGGTGGCTATCGAAAAGGTTGGAGGTGATGTCGGAATTGCGACGACCACAAGGATAGTCAAAACTTCCGACACAATGTTTTCGATGACTTTTTTTGTTGGTAGTGCGATGAAATTGTGTCAGAATTTTGACGATTTGCCATCAAAATTTTGACCCGAATGTACTAGTGATAAATTTACATCCACTGCAACATTGAGGAACTAGGAGATGAAGAGATTAAAACCATGTTTAAAACTATGATATGTGATAAAACCGGCAATGTAAAAGATGAACACAAGATCATTGAAACCCTAGGATTTATAGAGATCCTTAGCATTCCTGAATTCCCCAAGGATGTGATTAGGATAGTCTTAAGTAGGGTACATAGTGAATTTTTTTGGTTAGATGTAGTCCACAAAATCACTAAGGAAGCTGTGAAAGTTGTCACAGGGTTACCGACCATTGGTAAAAGGCTAGATAAAACCAAGAAGGTATCCAATGACCTAGCTACAAACCTAACTGGTGCAACATTTGACAAAAGGTCCCTAAGAGTTAATGATGTAACAGACATTAATGTGAGATTTATCAGCATGATATTAGGGTATAAAGCTACTCATGCAAATAGACTCAATTGAGTTTCAAGTTTATGCATTAAGAGTGCTTATGATATGGTCATAGAAAATGCAAAGATTGATATATGTGAGTGGTTAAAAGATGAATTAATTGACAACCTAGGAAAGATTAAGAAGGACAAGAAAGGAACTTTTAGGTTTGAAAATATGTTAGTATGTCTGATGCTACATATAACAAAATAGGTTCCCGGTATAGGCTACAAAGAACTTGGTTATGATATACCGGTAGGTAAATAGTTAATAGAACTATTCAATAACATGGGAGAAAACAAGGAAAACAATATTCATGACTTCTTTCAAGCATTAAAGGCCAAAATGAAGAAAAGAATTAGGTTATCACAAAAGATTGTTGACAAATACAAAGATGAAATATGCTTTGTAATCAAGAAGGATGAAATCTGGATGGAAGCAATCATCCCTAGGATAGTTTGGGTAACCAAGATGGGCTATGAAACAGATGATCACATAATTGAAACATATGCTAAAGCACTTCTAGAAGCCCCCAAAGAACCTAAGGAAGAAATATTTGGTAGTACAGAAACTATTGAAAGCCAAATACAATCAAAGAAAAGAGTAAAAAAGGTTGAGGCAATTGTAAGGAAAGGTTCTAGACAAGCAAAGGCCATCAAAGAAGATGTGTTGAAGAAAACCGGTATAACAAAGGATGAGTTAGCAGCTCCACAACTTGAAACTCACCAATCACCGGTAGGTACTTCTTCTGGGAATGACATGCCTACAACTTTCAAAAGAGTTGTAAGGAAAAGAGACCCCTCACTGGCAACCACACCCTCACCCAAGAGGACAAGACAAAAACAACAAGTAGTGAGATCTCCAGTAAGAAAGGCTACACCAAAGAAGAAGAAACTGACACCCAAAAAGAAGAAGAGGACAAACAAAGACTTGGCCCCTCTTGATATACTGCTAAATGAAATTTCAGAGGAAGGTAAATTGAAAAATATAGAGAAAACATATGACACTTTAATAGCTAATGAAAAAGAACAAGTTGAAAATAGTGTTATATTGCATATGGATATGTATAAGAAGTTTTTGATGGAACTAGTAAATGAAATTCCAGATGAACTATTTAAGAGACTGGAAGCAAGAAGACAAACAGTAATAGAACAGGACAAGAAAATAAAGATTGAAAAGCTACTTGTTGTTTATTCGATAAACTCACCCAAAGAAATTGATGACCTAATTGCTCAAGCCAACCAGTCAGTATTTTCTATTGCACACTGGCACATTACTTTAATGGTTGGAAGAGTTAATGAGGTAACTGAAGAAACAGAAAATGGATGGGATATATTCTTAGTTGAAAAAGAAAAACAAGAAGAATATAGGAACCCCAAACCCATAAAAGTTTATCGAAAGATAGAGACAAGGGTAAAGGTAAAGTTGATGGACCACCTAGTATCAAGGTTAGAGACAACTTACCCCCACCTCCTTTGATTACACCACCAGTAAAAACAATAGCTACAGAAGATCAACCGACAGCTGAGAATATGGATGTAGAGGATGGTAATACTAATCCTGAAGTCTTATATACTATGGATGTTGATACTCGAAAGATCAACATAGTGGTAGACAAAGATATAGCTGATAAGACTGACATGGCTAGTGAGCCTCCGGTAGCTGAGCAAACTAAAAACACATAGGAGAAACTGGCAGAAGACAAAGAGAAAAAGGTAGAGACTCAGACTGAGACAATGCAACAAACAGAGCAAAAGGCTCAGGAATAGGAACAACAACAACAGGAATAGGAACATAAGGAAACAGTGCCATCGACAACTAGAGAAATAGAAAAACCATTGCTTAAAGAAATGTAGACACAAACAAACCTACCAGAGGTCAATACAAGCTTGGTTATTTCCACCGGTACTCAGATTGTTGGTTCATCATCAGACTTCAAATCAACTAATGTGACTGAGGTACTATTAGATTCAATAAAAAAGATAACAGACTGCAGCTCACAAGCTTACAAGGCAATTGATGATACCATACCAATTTTGAAGGTAATTGCTCCTAACTGTAATATAGACAATAAAGATTCTTTAGGACAACTTGATACACTATGTAAATATATCACAGAAAACATTGAGAAAATAAAGGAAGAGTCATTGAAGGATAAAGTAGAAATTGAAAAATAGAAATTCTTTGATGATCAAAAAAAGAAGTGTAATAGAGATTTTGACACACTTCTACCAGAATTATGTAATTTATTGAAAGAGTACAAAACTCTATACAAAGAGACCTGTAAGACAAAATTTTTGACTGTAGATATAGACAAGAAGATGAGAAAGGTACAGGATGAGATCAATAAACTTGCAGATAACTTTGTTAACTCACCGGATACACTATCAGTTTTTGAGGAGAAGATAACAAATTTTGAAGAAGAATTACTTAAATTGGAAAGAGAGAAAGAGAGAATTGTGAATAAGGAAAAGCATCTGAGATTAAAACTGAGTCCAAGATTGGACTATCTAGCATCACTGTGGAAGGAAGTATCTGAGGCACTAAAACAGGGACAGAAAACACCGGCAGAGCATTTGCAGCATCTCACCGGTATAGTGAAGAGAACAGAGACAACAATAAAGGATAGCAAGAAGTTTATGGATAGTATAAACTTGATTTTGGGAGATCTTTTTCAAATTGTAACCACCCAGTTACAATGTTGAAACTACAAACTCTACTGACATCTTGACAACTTTTGTCATTGATGCCAAAGGGGGAGTAGTGGGATGAGAAAATTCAATATATCACAGGAATCACATGCTCACGGGGAGCACACACATTTTTGGTAACATTTTTGGACTTCACATTTTTGGATACATTTTTTTTGAAATTTCTCATGAGAGTTGCCATCAATGCCAAAGGGGGAGATTGTTGGCATATGCACACTCCAATGAGACATTGTATGTGATTGAAGGTTTTGTCATTGATGGCAACCTTGCAATCCTATGATACTGGCAAAGGCATTATACCGACATCAAGCAGATCACACTCTACACTGGTACTCAGGACATTAGCATCGACACAAAGAAAAGAAGTATACTGACACAGAGGTCGACAGGATTTTATTATATTATATTTTGTTTATTATTGTAAAAACTTTGTAAGCTGACTTGGCAAATTGTAAAATGACTCTTATATATAAAAGAGATCATTCTAGACATTTGGTAATGAGTGAGGAACAATTAAGGAAAATATTAGATAGACCTATTATACGAAATATAGGCTAAAGGTTTATGTAAGAAGCAGAGCAGCAACCGGTACTGGATCAGGCATTATATATGCTATTATAAAGTAGTACAAGATATTGGATATGTATAATCCTCATTGTAAGTCAGTGAGACTTCCCATTGAGCAGTGAGCTCTAGGCAGTTGGCCTTCTTGCATGTGCAGGTCCCTATTGTAAGTAATATTCTCTTATTGGCCAGTGAGTGAATATTGTGGGTCACAAATCCCATTGAGGTTTCTCCCACACAGGGTTTCCTCGTTAAATCCACGTGTTATGGTGTGCTTTTCATGTGGATGTTCTTAATTCTATTTATTGCATTATTTCTTGCATACCAGTACACTATTATAATATGTTTTGGATGTTTTAAGTTAAGAAATTCTATACACTGGTTAGATACTGATTCACCCCCCCTCTCAGTATCTGTGGGATTCCTAACAGAATGTGGTCATGTTTCTTTTGGATTTTGAGAAGGCCTATGACAGAGTTGAATGGGAGTTTATCTTAACGATGCTAGAAGCCTTTGGGTTTCTTGTGAAATTCTGCAAATAGGTGAAGGTTCTCCTTAGAGATGTGGCTACTCAGATAGAGATTAATGGTTCTCTCTCGCAGGCTATTAAGCTCGGTAGGTATATTAGACAAGGTTTCCCTCTTTCTCTTTCCCTGTTTGTTATAGCCTCAGATGCTCTATATTATATTGTAAGAGACTACACCATATCCCCTAAAGTAGGAGGTGTTAAACTTCCTGATAGGTCTAAACCGATTAATACCCATTTTGATGATGACACTGCACTTTTTATAGAACTCACCAAGCCAAATATGGAAACCCTGGAGTGCAAAATTAAGTTCTTAGGTGAGATCTCAGGGGCCAAAATTTCTCAGGTTAAATCTACCTTGCTTGGGTGGAAGGAGGAGTCATTAGATTGGCTACATTAGTTTCAAATCCAATTGGGGGGGGACTAATAAGATTTTAAGGTACTTGGGAACCCCCTTTTCCATCTCCCCTTCTCTCAAGGAGATGTGGCTTTGGTTTAGAGGCAAAATTGACAAAAATCTCAATAAATAGAATAATAGGTATCTTTCGCTTGCTGGAAGAGTGAAAGTGTGTCAAAAAATTCTATCCTCATACAATATTTACTACTCCTTGATGTGGATGTTCTCCAACTATCAAATCCTGGAAATTCAAAAAGTTGTTAGGAACTTCCTATGGTTTGATGGGAAAGGAAATAAAATGATGCACTCTATTAAGTGGGGGTGGTTCCACGTAGGGAAGAATCTAGGAGGGATCGGGTTAAAATACTTGAGAAAAGAAGGGGTTACCCTTTATGCAAAGTGGATCTTTCAGGCCTTTGAGGGTAATGAATCATGGAAAATTATGGTAAGAAACAACATCTTGAGAGTTTTTTTGAAAAAGGCTAAATCATGGAAATCTCTTCCTTTTTGTGATCTAGTGGCTGGTGGATTTGTGGTCTTAGTGCAAGGTTCAAGTGTCTTTAAATTGATTTGGAAAGCCTGGGAAACTATTAGACCATTCATCACAAATAATAGGGCTAGCAAAAATGAGCACATCCATGGGGAAAGGTCTATCTGGTGGAACCCCCTCCATTCTTCTAAATCTCTTGCGCTTATGCAAGGGTATTCTGCTAAAGCATGGGCCATTAAGGGCATTCGCTACTTTAAAGACATTATTGAGAATGATAGGCTTCATAGCTAGGAATCCATTAGAGATAGATTTGAACTGTAGAATTCCCAGAAGAGAACCTATAACATTATGAAACATGCTTGTTCAAATCTGCAATTGCCCAAGGAATGCAAGATTATTAATGAAAGATGTACTGATCTAATGTGAAATAATATTATCTATGTGTCTAATATCAGTGCCATTACTATTTATAATACCCTAATATATGATGAATCTACTATAATTTATGCTAACAATCTGTGGCTTGCAGAACTCTCAGTGAAGCAGTGGCAGAAGAAATTTTCATGGCTATGGAGTAGTTTGATCACACCCAATAAAAAATGCTTTAGATGGTTGATGATAATTAGCAAGATGCATTTCAAAAAAGATCATAATAATAGTGATATATGCAAAGTGTGTAGAGTACCTGAGTCTATTAGGCAGATTTTCTTTGAGTGTAATATTCCTAGAGAAATTTGGTTGTTATTTGGTATATCTATTCCTAAGCAGATTCCTGTTCTAGATGTTTTCACTGGATATATTAAGGGATTGAAAAATGATACTAACTTATTTTAGTATATTATTTCCACTCAAATTTTATGGTATATATGGAAAATTAGAAATGACTTGATAAGTTCCAAGGTGTAGATAGGGCCCTTACCAAGTCATTTCATGAACTCACCATTCATCGAATTTTTCTGTAGGTATCTAGGACAATGAACATTGAGAAGCACAAATTCCTCAGATTCATTAAGGATGGAAATACCAAGATGTACCTACATGAGATGGAGAATGGATACAAGTGGAGGTAGGCCGTAGGAAAAAAATAGATTGTTGATCGAGCAATGGAGAGCCTGGGAGTAGAGGTTGGAAAAATCAGAGACCCGGTGATGCATCACATCCAGATGCTTATCCAACTCCTTGAGGGTAAGCAAGTCATGTGGATGGAAGCTCCGTTGGGGTGTATGACCTAGATGGAGCCCTTTCAAGACCATAAATAGTCTTGATCTATCTTGGACACTTCATTACTTCTTTGTTGGTGTAAATAATTATTCATCTTGGATATTATTACACCTTACTTAAGTTTACTTAGGAAATGCATTTCATAGTAGTTTGGGTATGAGACACTTGGGTGTTTGTGCCACATTGGGATAGTGTGTGTAGGAGAATTTCCATCTTTTATGGTGTGATCTTGTTGTTACACTCCATATTCAGTGGGTGATCCACCTCATGTGGAATATTATATTGTCTCTCCTACCTACCCAAACCTATTTCCTACCTACCCTTGTTTCTTATTGAGGCACATGTCGTGTTTGTGTTCTCACATATCAATATTTTGTCTCTCTATTGTATTTTTCATGAGCCCTAGATCTTGGAAAAATTTCACATGGTATCAAAGCCTATAGGACTTCTTGGTGGCATCATTTTCATGTTTCTAGATTTGCACTATCATGTTGTATGCTCTTGCATGAGCAATGTTGTACTTGCACTATCATAAAGTGCCTCACCTCTTTATATCTTGTCATTGTTGACTATTCGATGTAATCCTCTTATACACGTAGATTAGGAATATCTTGTAAGACTTGGTGCATGGCTCTAGTTGATACTTACATTATACATATTTGTGCATGGCTCCCGTGAGTCTTGGATTGTACTGGTATTTTTGTTATTTCTGAGTATCTAGATGATGCTCACAGCAGGTTGTCTCCATGTCTGATCTTCATTTTGTTGCAGCGAGTGATTCATCGTCATCGACTTGGTACCTGGTTTTGTCACACTTTGACATTATTGATACAGCATTGGCTCTCTTTCTTCCTTATGGGGAGTTATTTTGGTCATCATCATTGGACCATCTTTGCAGAAGATTTGACATTGAGGGGGGCTTCATGGTCTTTCTTCTCTCTTATGGGGGACATATTTTTTGTTCTTCTCATTCATCACCGAGAGCATTGTGTGCTTTCATCATCTCTCTTTTGGTGGAGGGTTTTTTCCCATTAGGTTTTTCTCTCTTTCTCTGTTTATGGGAGTTTGCATTTGCATTTATACATAGGTACCTAACATGGCCTTGTAGCTGGGACACATCTTGAATTGCTTAGTTGCATTGTAGACTTACGGGCATTCCTCTAAGTTGCACTTAAGGGGGGGTGTTGGTGTAAATAATTATTCATCTTGGATATTATTACACCTTACTTAAGTTTACTTAGGAAATTCATTTCATAGTAGTTTGGGAATGAGACACTTGGGTGTTTGTGCCACATTGGGATAGTGTGTGTAGGATAATTTCCACCTTTTATGGTGTGATCTTGTTGTTACACTACACATTCAGTGGGCGATCCACCTCATGTGGAATGTTATATTTTTTCTCCTACCTTCCCACACCTATTTCCTACCTACCCTTGTTTCTTATTGAGCCACATGTCATGTTTGTGTGCTCACATATCCATAGCTTTGACATAACTTTGTCCAGATATATGCATATTTTGGTATAAATTTTGTGTATAATCCTATATAATTTTCTAGATCTACGATCCTTATGTACATTAAGTTGTAGTTAGTTAAAATCTGGTTATGTCAGTGTTTTTTTGGTTTTTTTGTACCGGTTTTACTCCTTATACGCAATAAAAAAAAAGAGTTGTGGATGGTGAACAAGAACCATATATTAGAAAACTCCATGGCCAGAACCACAAGCTGTCAAGCTCATGGAAATGTTTGTTAGAAAATAGAACAAGGGGGTGCTAAGTGTCTATGGAAATAAGTTTAGGGTACACGAATGCTTCATAGCCAAGATTATTGGGCTAAGTATGGAGGGTAAAAAATTATACAAGCAAAGGAAAAATACGGAAGAAGCCCTTTCAATTTTCTATGAGAAAAAAAGTGAGAGAAGAAGAGTTAGGAAGAACCCGAGTGGAGGCTATAACTGAAAGGGTCTTCTAAATCTGTGGGCAAATATGATGGAGTTCATTATGAGTTACATAACACTTGATGACTAATTTACTAGTATCTTTACTTATCATTTCACTATTTTGAATCGTTTTAGGCATGACAAAAGAATTTTGATGTCATTTTATTTACTCTCTTCTCTCAAGAATTATATTCATAAGAATTGTGAAAATGAGGTAAATTCAGTTTGGCATGAGGGGTTAATCCTCTTGATTATGGAGTATAGTTCACGAGGTTAAACCCTCTCCTATTTTGATAAACCCCAAACCCTTAGCCAGACAGGATGCACATGTTGTTTCATATACAAATTTTGGTGAGGAGGAGAATGGGATTGCCATCAACTGGAATGATATCCATGTTTAAACTAAATCTAAATATAAACCCTTAAAGGATTAGGGCCCCTCATAGAAGCCCATTCCTGGCACTACTAGTAGCAAAAACAAAAGGAATCCACCTAGATGGGCAATGAAAAAGTTAAAAACACCTGTTTCTCAATCCCAAAATTTGGGCCTGCAAAATCTTAAAAAGTAGAAGACTAGGAAAAGGGTGGATACTCAAGAAAAAGGGGAGAATAAAATTAAACTTGATATTCCCCTCATTGTGGACCCCAATGAGCCTAAAAGCGATTAAATGGATGTTGATAGGCTTTAGGGTAATTCATTCTCCAACCAGGAGAAATGTTTTCGCTGGGTTTTTAGTGAAATTAATCTTCTAAAATAGTGGATCAAGGACATTATATATTATTTCACTAAGAACCTGACACTTGATAAAACTGATAAACTCTTGAAGTTGACCAAAAAAATTATAGAAGATATCAAGGTCATGAAAATAGAGCATGAGGCTATGATTGATAGGCTGGAGAATGATATTCAAGATTTAAAGATTAAACTCAAGGGTTTGGTGGAGATTAGTAAGGAGACAATGTATAATAGTACAGAATTTCTCAAAAGAACGAATGAGGAAATTGCTATTCAGAAAACTCATCTAATCAGATCTAACCTTTCCTCTAACATAAACTAGGACAAGAAGAACCAAGATGTGTAGACCTCCAGAGAGCCCTCTACCAAAACTAGGAGCAAATAAAAAGGGGCAGTTCAAGATTTATCATGGATAAACTCTAGGAGATAAAAAATAGGATGATCTAAAAGAATATCAAGCTCTTGGAAGATCTCAGTTAGTTGTTTTTGACTTCTATTTGTTGCCTTTCATTTTTTTTTTTTGGTTAGTCTCTTTGGGATGCTTCCCTTGTTTTTGTTGTTGTTTAGTGGTTGTTTAGACTCTGGTTTAACTCTCATTATTTTTTGATGTATTTGGGTTTCAGGTCCTTGTAAAACTCATTTATCTTAATAAAAAACAAAACAAGGAAAACTTCTTAGCTACAAGAATCTATAGTTGAAAATGTTAAGAAAGGTTTGGTGAACATTGGTAAAAAAGCTCGATCAGTAGATATGACCATGCTAACAAGAGTGATGTTGACATCTATACAAAATGAAAAAATATCTCAAAAAAGAAAAATCTCTTCACTATCATATGAGTTTGGTTTCAGTAGGACAATATTAAAATATGTGGAAAGGAGAAAGAGTTTGGATGATACTACCTTGAAAGGGAATTGGGAAATTATGTGTAGAGCTCCTCATTCTGATAGGATTGAAGATGTTGTTAGCAACTTGGTGTCATGTTTTTGAAATGAAAATATTCATCCTTCATCAAATAGTAGAGATGTTATCAAGTATAGGATTGGGCTTGATCATTACGAACTCAATGTAAAACATTGGTTAGACACAACAAAACATGAAATTTATTTGATGTTTAACACATTCAAAATCTCATATAATGATTGGACAAATAATGTTTCAAAGGTTAAGGTTATATTATGTGAAGGTAAATAAAGTCTTTGGAACTTTCTATTTTCATTATCATATTGAATTTGATCTCTACTATCAGGTGTTTTGAATTATTAGAGAAGATAGTGATGGTTATGAAAATCCTCCTCCTAAGAGAACATGTCAATTCATAGAATCCATCTAATGTGATAAATCAGATGATAATGCAATCGGTCAAATAGATTGTATGGAATTTGTGGAACATGTAAGGAATTGGCTAAATTGCCTATTAAAAATGAAGATACTGACATGACGAAGATGGAAAATTGCACGAGTTACAAGGAAAAATTTTTGAAACAAAATTTGGTAAGGAATCCATAAGGTTGGATTATGTAGAAGAGGAGATACCTATTGGAATATTTATGGAAAATTTTTGTAATTTGGTACAACCATACATACACAATGGTTTTTTGGCCAAGTGGCAAGCACAACAGTTTCAAACATTAAGAGACACTTTCACACCTTGAACTATTTTATTAGTAGTGGACTTTGCAAAAAATTACTCTTTTGTACATCAAAAAGAGATTCAATCAAAGTATTACTTTATGAAGATGATCACTATTATGATGTATGTGTGTTATTGACATGCACAAAGCAATTTTGATGGTCTGGATAGTAAATTTGAAGAACGTGCCATTAAGAAAGAATACCACTTCTATATTATTGATGATAAGGAGCATGACACACATTTTGTAGAATATTGCTTCAAGAATTTATTTGAATATTTGAGAAACAAACACATAAAAATAGATAAGCACTTTGTTTGGTTTGATGTATGTGCATCACAATTGAAATCAAGACCATTTTATGCACTATGTATATATCATCGAAATGAAAAAAAGACCACATGTTTGGTTTTTCTTTGAGAGTGGGCATGAAAAAGGTGAACATGATGGTGCAAGGGCTTGTATCAAACATGCTCTTAAAAACATCAAATAAATTATATAGGAGATCATATAGATGATGCAGATGATGTTGTTGAATGGTGTAAGAAATAGTTTGTGCAACCAAATGATCTTGGTTCATCATCGGGAACAACCAAGCCCATTCCATATAGAGTGTTTTCGGAGATATTAGGTACATGATCTTTTCAATATTTTTTTCAAGTAAACATATAATCTCAAGAAATATAAATAAAAAGGGAATTAATATTAAATTAAATGTGTTAGTTCATGTTTTTTAAGCACATGTGAATGTGTATGTACATTTTGCAGGTGTGGATAGATGATCAATGCAAGGATGCAAGAGGGTTCAGAAGACAAGATCTTTGCATTCTGTCATGAGTACAAATAATCACACGTGGAAATTCTACACTAGGGACTACTCATATTTTTGTTGTGATTTCATTTTGGAAAACTATGATAATTGCAAGAACCAATATCTTGGATATGTTAATGAATGAAATTTGGTGCCACTAGTTGCTATTGACACATATGATGAAACTGAGAACAAATTTTTTGAAGATATTCCTTTGATTTCTAGTGATTATGACATCTTTCAAGATTGATTAAAAAGGGTACACCCACACATATATAACTTTATATATCTTTAAAATGATGCCAATTTGTAACAAGTATGTTTTATTTATATGAATTATTGTCATATTAAGTACTCACCAATTCAATCGCTAAAACTTCAATTTTCTGACTCAATCTTAAGAATAGAGCGTGGGTGTCAAGAATTAATTGGATGGGAAATAATTTGTGGAATGAAGTCTGATATGATGATGTCTTGCACAATGTAACCATTGATTTCATGGTGGGACACATAATCTTATCGGTTTACGCGAATAAAATTTGAGATGAATTGATTACTATGCCCGGACAATGTGGCTTTGAGGAGTGAAAATTGATTTTGGTTTAAGTATGCTAAATGTACTTAAGCTACTTTTTAACATAAATATCTAATAAAAGTAAAATATAAACATAAATATCATTACAATGTTTGATAATTGGTGATTTTTTTTTGATAAATATAAAAATTTGATGTTCATTAGAAATGTAAAATAATTATTAAAATTTAAGTAGTTTTTATGTTTTATGTAAATTTTTTTATATTTATTGTTTTATTACAAAAAAAGTAATATAAATCTTCAATAAAATAAAAAAATAAATAATATGAAAAAATTTATTTAAAATTTAAAATAATGATTATTTTATATATAAATATATATATATATATAGATATATATATATATATATATATATAGATATATATATATATAGATATATATATATATCTATATATATATATATATATCTATATATATATATATATAGATATATATATATATCTATATATATATATATCTATATATATATATATATAGATATATATATATATATAATCAATAAAAGGCCGAGGCCTGTGAGATTTTATTAATAAAAGATAATTACAACTCCATTCAGTGTGGGCACTGGTAGGAAAGAATGGAGGCAAGAAAACCTTCGATCTAGCCCAAATCCATTAATGAATCAGAGAACTAATGCTAGAGATAGCTAAAATAAGGGACATGATACAAGGATCCTTGGAACATACATCTAGGATGATCTACAAGAGAATACTTTAGAAACGTCTGCAATTTCCTTAGTGTTGTGAGTTGCCCTTGCTCTAATAATGATAACCTCGATCGTAAATGACAACTCAAATCTTTACCTGAATTCTTAAATGCCTAGTATGGATCTGACCAATCCCCTATTCTACACAAGAACCTCATTACACCTTTCAACCCAGCTCAATGTTAGAATAAATACAATAATTTCAAACTGAAAAGATATAATAGCTTGGGACATATCTATCTAGCAAATTCTCTCAGCAGGTATCCACACCATGGACTGTCGGGGGAATAACTTCTAGAACTTTCCAACCTGTCATACCATCATAATACCGCAGAAATAGTTAGCCAACACAAGATATCCCTATCCATAATGCTCAGCTTGCACCAAAAACCACCGCTAGGAAGATTTTAAGAAATGAAAAAATAGAGACTAACTATTTAGGAGACTATTTAACCGATAATTTCCAAACAGTCTCCCAGATCCAATTCTAATTAGAACAGAGAGACCTACCAACCATAATAGATTTAAATAATAGCAAACATCCATCATCAATTAAAAAACCTTTCTATCATAAGGCTCACAACTGCCTTGCTTGAACCATTCTAACAATAGGAGTTCAGTTTACATGAAAATGACCATATATATATATGAGTGACTCTCTTCATAAATATATGCTATATAAGCATATATTTATGTGAGTACATATGTATATATGTATATATATATACACATAAATATATGTATATGTATATATCAGTATTAAAAGTTAAAACTGAGAGTAAAGATTTTTACAAGGGCATAAGATGAGAACTCTTTCGTCAGAATGCCTAAGGGATTTGAATCTTTTCATTGGACAGAATACCATGTATGCTAAAGGGCATAATTCTGCAAATAGATGAACAAATATAGACAGATAGCTATATATATATATCTTGAAGGATCTGCATGGATCTGCATTGCCCTTAAATTAAGATAGAAGATTAGAGGCTTGAATGATCAGAAAAAACAACTAAACCCATAAGCAGAAAAATAGAGTGAAAACCTAACTAAGTCTAGTAAATATGTATATTGAACATCCATAAGTCTTTTTGGCATGTATAAGATATATGAAAGAATTTTTTTTTGAGAGTTTCAAGGTGATGAAAGGAAAAACCAGAAATTTTATTAAGATCCACGAGAGGAAGAAATAATTATTTCTTCTGATAGGGTTGTAAGCTTAAAAAGCTAATGGATCCTCTATTACCAGGATAGGGAATCGAGGCACTAGTTTATTCTTCCGAATAAGAACATCGTAGTCTCGGGGCTTAGGAGTCGTAAGCTCACCATCATTGTTGACTACCACCCTTTCTAGTTCGCCCAAGAATTCCTTTTTGAAGACCTTTTTGGACAGCTTCACCACTACATTTCTATCTTTCTCCAAATGCATGGCGATTGCTAGGAACATTGCTGCAATGTCAGGGTTAACTCTAGTCTAATCCTCAATAAGGATATAATCCTTCCCTAGGATTTTCATCACAACACCGATGATCAGTGGATTTTGGTGGGCCAAAATTCCTTTCATTCTTTCCTCTTTGATTTCCCCTACAAAGGCCATATGTTGTTTCAGCCCAAGAAGTCCTAGTGGAGTATCCATCAGGGTTAAATGGGGGATAGACTAGGACACCAACCAAATGGGCTAAATATAGCTGGAGAATTAGTACTTCATGAAGAACAACTAGTCTAGTTGTAGAGGAGAGCAGAATGCAGGTGAAAGATCAAGATCAGAGGGTCAGGATGCAAGAGTTGCGATCTTCAAGGATCTAAGAAATAAGTACCACCGCCTTAAGCCTTCAAGCGGAGGGTACTCATTCTTTCAAATCACCGAGGGAGTGTCACCTTATCATTACTAGAGTGTCGTCATAGTGGTACTGATCAAGGAGGAGATGGTGACGTATGACATCCGAAAAAGGAGAGGCAAATCTCTCTAAACAGCTAAAGCTAAGGATAAAAAGGGGCTACTAAGCTTAGATGGTTTGGAGAGGAAGATATAGAAATATTTCAAGGGATGAATAATATTTTATTCCTAATAGAGTATAATGTATATGTGAATATTAATAGCTATATATCCATGTATACATATTTCAGATTTGACGTGATATGCATGCATATTTATATACATATGCCTATTCCTATATGCTATTGCATCCTATTGGTCTTAAAACTTACATATCTTGCATTACTATGAATCAAAAAGGATATATGTACATTTGTTTTCTTTATATATATCTATATATATATATATATATATATGTATGTATGTATGTATGTATGTATATATATGTATATGTATACATATATGTGTATATATGTGTGTGTGTGTGTGTATATATATATATATAAAAGATATATATGTATACAGATATATACCTTTATATATATATATATATATATATATATATATATATATATATATATATATATATATATATATTTATATATATACATGTATATGTATGTGTATATATATATATATATATATGTATCTATAAAAGTAAATCTAAATATTTGTTAGATTATTGGGTGAATATATATATGAATATATATATATATATCTTTATTTATATATAAATTTTGAAAAATGAGTATAAGTGTGAGTGAATGATAGACTATTATATGCCTATATCTAAATAAGTCTACGAGATTGACATAATATAAGGCTGCCACTTATGAGTGTCAACATATATATGCATATTTATAATTGGAAAGCTTTAGATATAGTCTAAGGGGAAATGGATGTCATCCGCTCCCATGTTAGCTAACTCATACACCCTTTTGTTTCCTTCCCTATAGATATGATTGACCGTAAACCTCTCAAACCCTCTGTATAATTCAATAGCCTGAGTTAGCAGGGAGTCGAGTCTCCAATTGGGCATGCTGCCTTTTCTTAGAGCATTAATAATAATAGCTGAATCCCCTTCAATATCCAAATTCTTCACAACTAATTTTCTATAAAGATTCAAGCCTACCAGCAAGGCCACCAATTCCACCCAGTTATTAGATTTGATGCCTACAGGGAATGCATAGATGGCTATTTCCTTACCTTCCCAGTTATGGATAGAGCATCCTATCCCTGCCACTCCTGGATTGCCACGGGATGGTCCATCAACGTTTAACTTTAGTCATCCCTCACCTGGAGGATGCCACCTACATTCATCTCTTTTACTTAGATTTCCTTCACGACCATCCCCAACAAAGGGTGGGATAGATAGTCTCTCCCATAGTCCCTTCATCTTCTCATCCCAATTGGTTATTGTGGCATTCTTCTTCATACCTGAGTTGATCCAACTATTTATGAGTTTGATAATAGAAACCTCAATTTTATTGAATACCCAATTCACTCTAGTTATTCATTTTTGAAGAGATGTCTATTTCTTTCCTTCCACAGTTCCCAAATTATGGAAGATGGGAGAGACATCTATAAGGCTTCAAAAATACATCCTCATTTTAGGATAGGCTAGGCTTTGAGCATCCCTAAAATAGTTTGGGGAAAGGTAGAGGATCAGCCTAGTTTCTTGGTAAACCCGACCCAACATTGGTTTGCATAGGTGCAATTGAGGAGGAGATGGTTAGTGTCCTCTTCATTCTTTTCACAGAGAGGGCATCTATTAGGTCCCTCATACCCCATCCTCTTGAATTGATCAGCAGTCAAGAGCTTATTCTGGAGAGCAAGCCATGTGAAGACTCCAAGCTTGGGTAGGCAATACCTATCCCAGGAGAGTTTCAGAGGCAGCTCTGTCATGAGTCTGAGGTGGGCTTTAGTGATGCGAGAATACCCATCGTTAGTGTTATATTCCCCATTCAAGGAGCCATCCCATACAAGCCTATCCTTATTAAGACCAAAGGAGATGTTTCTTTCTCTTAGAATTGCATTGAGTTTGTTTGTATCCCTTATAGGGATATCTTCATTTTCTTTGTCTATCCACTGCCATCCTATCTCTTCCTCTGAGGGGGAGATGTAGTTCCTTAACAATTTCCCTCTATTTGATTCTAGGAGTGCTCGTGAATGCCCAAAGTCATATATTTTCTTGATTGCCTTATACCCTCCATAGGAATTAGACCAAAATAGGGCTTCTTCCCCAGAGCCTAGGTTCCAAGTGAGTTTATCTGAAATAATATTTCTACACTCCAGCATAAAGTTCCATATGCGAGATCCTCTATGTGGGTTATTTTCTCTAAAAATTTGGATAGGATTATCTCAATTAAGGTATTTATGGTGCAATATCCTTGCCCACTTCAAATGGGGATGCCTGAACATTGTCCAAACTAACTTTGCCCCAAGGGTCCTGCTTTGGTCACAAAATTTTTTAATGTCAGTACCTCCTTCTTCTTTTGGTCTACAAATCTTATCCCAAGATAGGAGTGATAATTTATTGTCTTCATTGGCACCTTGCCAAAAGAACATCCTAAAGTGTTTATTCAATTCATCCCATTTTTTTGACGATAAATTGTGACAGGAAAGTTGGCAATTGGGCATAGCTGCCAAAACTGATTTGAGCAAGGTTGCCCTACCTGTAGAGGACAACCATCTTTCTTTCCAAGTGTTAATCCTCATCTTGATTTTTTCCACCAAGTGGTCCCAAGACTTTGATGACCTGCTTCCTTTATCCAGAGGGATGCCTAGATATTTGTAGGGGAGGAGACCAGGCTTGATCTCCAAAACTTTACAAATCTCATCCTCAGATGAGGGATCTATGTTGAACATAAACACAACAGACTTCTCCAAATTGACCTCTTGACCCAATGCTATCATGTAGGATTTGAGGATACCTTTTAAGGCCCTTGCTTCCCTAATGTCACCTTTCCCAAAAATAATTGTATCATCTACAAATTACTGGTGGGTGATAGGGGGAAGACCACTGGTGATGGGAATACCTAGGATCCCACCCTCCTCTCTATCCTTTGAGATAGACCTCCCTAGAGCCTCTTCCATAATGATGAAGAGGAAAGGAGACATAGGGTCTCCCTACCTTAGCCCCCTAGAGATACTAAAAAAACCTTCAGGAGAGCCATTGATCATGACAGATAATTTAGGAGTGGAAATACAAAAAATAAGGTTGATCTGAGATTTGGAAAAGCCAAATGCTTCCAAACATTTGCATAAAAATCTCCAATCTACTTTGTCATAGGCTTTTCTAATATCAAGTGAATAGCTTCCTGAGCTATTATTACCCCATCATAAATTGATCTATCGGCCACAAAGCCTATTTGCTCTTCGCTAATGATGATAGGGAGAAGTTTCTGAAGTCTTGTTGCTAAAGTTTTTGTAAGAAGTTTATAAAGGGTGTTACACAGGGCTATGGGCCTATAATCATTGAAGCTATTTGGTTTCTCTTTTTTTGGAATCAGCACTAGGAAGGTATTGTTGATCTCCTTAAGAAGCTTGCATGAGTTTCTAACACCCTCTAGGCCCCCCGTGATCTTCGGACCCATAAATCCCCAACATTTTTGGAAGAAGCTACTAGGGAAGCCATTTGGAAAATAAATAATATAAAAAAATTATTTAAAATTTAAAATAATGATTATTTTAAAAATATTATTTAATTATATATACATTTTTATATTACATAATAAAATATTTATTATTATAATTGTAAAAATAATTCTTTCTTATATTTCTTGCATATTTTACATAGAATTTTCTAGAGAGATATGCTTGTTATATTTGAAGTTTAAATTTAAATGATTTATATGATGGAGAGGCCTTCCCAATAAGCTATTGTAAAAAGTCAAATATGATTTAAAATTGTTTCATATGATTTTGAGAGACATCAAATTAACTAGTTTTTTGGTTACATACAACCCTTGTCTACCTTGAATTGAATGGTTGGCTTGACTTGACTAGACTTAACTTTGGTGAATCAATTGCGTAACAATGATATAGTCTACTAAGATGATTATTTTCAAAGGAACTGCCATTTTTAAATATTTGTTGTCCTTTTCTTATAAAAATACACACTTACTTTCAACTATTCTCATATTGTTTTGGTCATAAATATATTCTTCCCTATAATATAATAAATTTTATCTTGAACTCCTTGTATTCTTGTCGTCAGCAATTTAATCTTATCGGGAAATCTAAGAAATAGAACGTGAGAGTTTTCCAGAGAGACAGTTTTCTTTCCAAAGTAGCTTCCATGTTCTACTTACTTATCCACCAAGTCAAGCAACTCACTTTCTGTGTACTTACTTATCCACCGTGAAGGAATACGTATTGGACTTAAGTTTGTATTGTATTTTGTTTTGTCTAGTTTTCTTTCTACTTTTGTTGATCATTGGTTTACGAATTTTGTGTGTAAAATGACTTCCGTTTTTAAGACAAGCGAGGCAATCTCAGCGTGAGTTACGGTGGAGCAGCTCATTTGTCATTTGTGAAAAATATGGAAACCTTTATAAATCATCATCATTTAAAAATAGCGACTCTTAAGCAGACGATTCAAAGCCATGAGAGATGGATGATAGATCTGATTACTTCCTCTTTTTTATTTGAATATGATGTGAATATATTATATTATATAGGTAAAATGATAGGTAAATTCAACATTAAATATCAACTAATCAAATTTGAACTATATAGCTAGACACCTTAGTTCTGAACCTTAGTTCTGAAGGTGTCTTAATTAATTGAGGCTCTAGATTTCAGATTAGGAGGCTTTGTAGAGATTTCCCTCGAAAATTTAGCTTAGTCTAGGGATTTCACTTGTTCAAAGTCTGGGACTATCTATCTTATTCTGCTTAAAGTAAATTTAGAAATCTCTATTGTCTGATCTAAAATTTGCACACATAAAATAGAGAAAAAGTATTGTATTGTATGATGTCTTACCTAAGTAAAATCTCATGACAATATTTCCACCTCCACAATAGGAATGATGATGTTTGAAAAGATTGTATACAATCTCTCGATATGAAAGAAAGGCTACAAAGGACTAACAAGATATGGTGACAAGGTCACGCAGGAAAAAGACTGACTCAAGAGGAATCAACAGAATCATGTCTATGTCTTAAAAGGCTAAAATTGATAGTTATGTGATGAACATATGCTATCAATTGGATAAGATGCTAAGAGGATTCACTCAAACAGGTGCCCTAGGAAAGATAAACTGAAAACAAGGCTAGAATTGACAATTCTATGATAAACATATGTTGCCAATTGCATAAGATGCTGAGAGGAATCACTCAAACAAGTGCCCAAAAATAGGTAGGTTTGTTGAGATGAGTATAGGATAAGCCATCGAATTCATAAAAATCTTGTGAGTGCTCTATCAAGATAGGATATAGTGCAATGCGAAAACATATACACTAGGATGCAGCGCCATGCGATAGACATAAGCACTAGGATAGAGCTTGATGAGAAACACCATGTGATGGACATAGGCACCACTAGGCTAGGATAAGATAAGATAAGAAACACTATGTGATGAACAAGAGAACCACTAGGATTGACATGATTGATTTGATTGGATGCAGGAGTACTTACCCTAGATTGAGTCTGGAGAGAGATTCCCTATGACACAATGGTTACGAATAGATTTGACTGCCAAGGACCACGTCGCGATCAAGGCGATGTGATTGAGATAAAATATGTATATGCCTGAGATTTGGGCAAAAACAAGAGTGTTAAATGATTTTGTGAAAAGATTGTCCCACATGGTCTATAGGGGGGGCCTGACGAGATGATCCAGGGGCTAGTCATTCGGGAGATCAAATTCCTTCGAGGCCAACTAGCTCTAAGAGAGGGTCTTCATCATAGCTCTCTTGGATCCTGTTTTATATTAGTTTTTGTATGATGTTGTAGACACCTTTGGGTGATTTTGTAGCCATATGAGATTTCAACATCATTGTATCATGACATGTTATTATTACTTTTTGATATATATATGAGATCATCCATCCTTGCAACAGCTATATGCATGTGTTCCTATGTGATGTTCTATATGCTTTATAATTATTTTATAATGCTTATGATATAGATGCAAATATGTACATGATGAAATGCAATATATTTTTGTTCTTTTTATATTTTTCATGATGCAAATGTGAATGTACTAAGTGGAAATGAGTATATGGTAATGATATGATATGAGTATTTATAGGATGAGATGCATGATTTATTATTATTTTGGCATTTTATATTTTATATGAGAATGTTGATACTAACCAATGATATATGCAAGATGTGACGCTATTGTGATATCTATATATGTATGAATGAAATGGGATATGCTAACATGTGATTATGCAGGTGCAAAATACATGAAATGCAGATATTTTGGCATGTCATTATACTTAGTCATGTGATAGCAGGCTACACAAACTTAGGGAAGGAAAATGGAGATCAATCAAGAAAGGGGGACGGAAGATCGAAGATATGGAAGTGAAAGAGCTTCTTGTGCTTTATCATCATTGAGCTTTATTATGGAAAATAGGTTATGATAATTGAGGTATAGCTTTGACCCATAAAGTTATTGTACCCATTTGGATGGATATCAAACAGTCGCAAACAAGTAATGCCTCAATTCACACTAGACTCATAGTGTCCTCATATCCTTGGACAAGTCATAGCATTGCTAAGAGACAATCTATAGACAACAAAACAATAGGTGAATCATGGCTCATTTTGGCCTTTCTGGTCAAAGACATCCTAGAGATATAACCTCTAGTGAGAGACATCCCAGAAAATCTAAAAGACATGTCACCAAAAGATAAAATAGAAGGAAAACCAAGACTTGACATGAACATACAATGAAATCCTCAAGTTATTTATGTTTCTAGTTTCTAACCTTTCTTGATCATCAATAGGATTAGGCCTTGTCTCTTGTGATGTAGGACAATGATGGTTAGAAAAAGAATAAGGATTTTCATCTATGGATTTTACTATGCCTCTATCAACGAGTCCTTTCATTCCATTTTGAAAATAAAGACAACCATTGGAAGTATGATCATTATTTTGGTGATATGGGAAAAAAGGATTTTTTGAAGAATAAGTTTTTTTAGTTGAATTATAGGTTTGTTTCTTGAAAGATGGTCTTTGAAGTCTCGAATCTTAAGAAGATCATCCATAGGATAATTATGATAATGTCCTAAGCCTTCTATGCTAGCTTGTGTAGGAGGGTATAGGGACTCTAATTTCTTGTTCAAAATTTCCAAGTCCTTATCCTCTAAAACTTTATTTTGATATTATGTTAAAGTAACTCCTATAAGAATCTTTTAATTGAAAAGGAGGAAGAACATTATAGTGAATTTCTTTGAGATTTGTAGTGTAAGTTTGTTTAGAAGGAACAAAGGGGAAAGTAAATGAATAAGGAATATCTTGTAGGGGAGGATTTTCCTTTCTGTCATCATGCATATCCTATTTGGTAGATTGGGAAGGAAGATTCTTACCATCTAAAGCATCATATTTACTTAATATTATGCTGGGAGATAGATCATGAATAAACTACATAACATCATCTCCTCTATAGATGTTTTGAAGACTAAGATAGGGTTTAGGATAAAAAGGAGGATCAAGAGAGATTGAAATTTCAATATTTTGATCTTGCCCCCCTTGCACTAGGGTATGCACATGAGAAGAAGATGATACCATGTCTCTCTTCAATGCTTTCTCTCCATTAGAGAGATCATATATAGGAGTATCAACTTGTTCTTCATTCACATTAGACACCTTAGGCGAGGTACAAGTATTAGATTTTCCATTAGCATCTCTAGGTTTGGGATCTACAAAATCTTTAATGTGATCTATATATGGAATGCATTTTCATAGAAATATCATAATGAAACAACAATGGTAGGCTTTTTTTGGTGGTGGCACTCCCACTGGGCACCTAGGCAAACCACTATGCCGAGGCTAAAGCTTCTTACATTGGGTTGCACATAGCTATCAAAAAATGGTTCAAAAAATTCTAGATTGACAGTAAACAAACCGAGCCCAACTAGACCATCAAGCATTTAATTCAAGAGTGCCACATCATGATCACAAAATTGGATGATTTCAAAATCTCCCATGCTTATCAGGAAGGTCACATGCTAGCGGACCACTTGATGAATATTGGTGTGGATTATGTGGATGCACGGTGATGGATGAGAAAGGAAAATTTCCTGATACAATTGTGTGAACTGATGAGAAAGGATGTCGAATGCATTGGGCATTCTTATAGAATTAATCATAACAAACTGCCAAATGAATAATGATCTTTCATGGGATTTGAGTTTAAAATTCAAAACCAAGGTTTCTAGAGCCTTCTTTTGTATCTGGTTTTTAATTGCCTGGTTTGGGTTTGGTACCATCATCCATTGTTGCAAAGACAAAGTTCTTACTAGAGGTGACAAAAATATAATGGAACCCTATGAGAAATGGGAAAAGAAACAAAGAGCTATGGACAAAGATTACTAATGGAGGCCTTGTGTCGTATCTCGAGAGTCTTCTTGGCAATGACCCAAAAGTGATAGAGGATTTTATGAATGGTTGGGAGAGAGACAATGGAAGAAGCCATTGCGACTTTCTTTGTAAATAGAAGGAGAGAAAAAGGGTGCGAAAGATGAAAGATGATGGCTATAATAGGAAGGACCTACAATCATTTAGGCCGGAGATGGTCAAAGTGATTATGAGGTACATTACTCTTGATGAATGATATGTTGGTATTTTCTCTTACCACTTTATGATATTAAACCATTTTAGCCACAAAAAAGAATGTCTCTACCTTTCTATCTATTAGCTTCTCTTGAAAATAGCAGGTGAATCTAACCAAAAATAGTGACAACCCTATTTTGCATCAGGGGTTAATCATGCTTATCATGGAATATGCTAAGGATCATGGGATTAAACCCTCTCAGGTGGTTAAATCCCCCAATTCTCTAACCAACACTAATGTACATTAAGTGTCTGATAGAGAGATGAATGATGAAGAGTTATGTAGGGCTATGGATTGGCAGGACCTCGATGTCTTGAATGATTCAGAATACCATCTTTCTTAGGAGGAGGGACCCCAACAAAATATTACACCTGGCATTGGTAGCAGCAAAAGAAACAAACATCCTAGATGGGTTGCTAGTAAGTATAAAACTACTAACTCCAATTTAAAGCATTTTGGCCCACCGAATACAAAAAAGTTTGAAATTGGAAAAACTAGGGAAGCCAAGGGAAAAGAGAAGGAAATCAAATTGGACATCCCCACTAAAATTTAACAAGGAAAACTGGGAGATACCCAAAAAGACTCTATTTTTTGTATCCTCCTTAATATCTCTATCAAAATCTAGGGCAATTGCTTTCTTTGGGTCAGTAAGGAAATTAATATGTTAAAGGATGGAATTAAGGGCATCATTGATACTTTTACTGAGATGCCCATGAAAAGAAAAATGGATAAACTTCTTTGAATGACACAAAAACTTACAAAAGATGTGAAGATCATGAAAATGGATCATGAATCAAGGATTGGTCAATTGGAAATAAGCATGCAAGAGATTAAGGAAAATTTGAAGGATTTGGTTGATATTAGTAGGGAAGCCATGAATAATAGTGCTCAGGGTCTTAAAAAGGTCAGTGCGATGATGGTGGATCAAAGAGCTCAGTCCACCACCGATATTTCACCCTTTGACATCAAAAAGAAGAAGAAAATCTAGGAGTCAAACTTGCAGGGTACAAAACTTTAGACCACTACAGGGCCCTATATGAGGAAAAGAAGAAGGAACCAGGAGAAGAATACCTCCAGGTTCATCATGGACGAGCTCGAGGATGTCAATAATATTATGATCCAAAAGAATTTGGAGTTGATGCAATCTCTAGTTTAGTGTGTTTTAGGTTTTATCTTTGTATGTTTTATTTTTTTTCTATGTGGGCTTGGCCCTCATTTCTGTGGTTGCTTTGCCATTGGTTTTGGACTAGTTAGTGACTATTTATTTTTTAAGTCGATAAAATGCCTTTATATATGAGGATCTAGGTCAATTTACCAATTAGGTTAACCTCAACTAGTCATATTGAGCCAATAATTTATTTCCCCACCAAATAAGTAGCTCTTACTCCCTCTTTTAAAATTAGGCCCCAAAGAGGGGGACTAGGGCATTGGGTACTCTAGTCCAAGACTAGGGTGCCAGTGCCCTAGTCCTCCTCAGGTACAGACCATATTTTGGGCCAAGGGAGGAGGACACCACTTCAAGGAATCACTTGGTAGGTGTTTGAGGCATAAAAATTTGATTCAAGGCACTCAACAAACCTAGATAGGAGGTGAGGGGGAGAAACTCCAAATAAAGGATACAAGAATGAGGTGTAAATTGACCCTGTGATAATTTACGATGCTATAGCTTTGAAGATATTAAAGTTTCCATTTTGGATCTAGTGTGTTGCAAGATTTAAATTTAATTTTGAGGACTTTAAACCCTTCAAAATACCCTAAAAATTGGGTGTCATTGATGTAGTAGGTTATGAGGTGATAGATCACTTCACGAGATTTCGACGCTTCAAATAGTTCGTCAATAAGACATTTGGTTCATAAGTTTGGCCTTCAAAAGTTTGGACTCGTGAAATAGGAAATATAAAACTGCATCGAATACATAATGGAGTTGTAAAATGGAGGTACACATGTTGATGTGTGTTTTGACACGTCATAGGGCATCTAGATTAGAGATAAGGTCAGTTACACTTTTTTGGGTGGTTTTAGCCCATGATTTTGTAATAATATTTGATGGTTTCTTATATTATATCTCCTATGCATGAGGTGCATGAGATAAATGTTGTGTATAAGAGTCTAATAGCTATTGAGTTACCTCTCCTATGATGAGATTGATTTACAAGTATATTGTAATATGTTATTGTTTTTTGAATAATATATTATGCGGCTTTTGGAGTGTGGGTTTTTACCCCAAAAGGGTTTTCCCCACATAAATCACTTTGTTGTCGTACACATGGTATTATATCTATTTTTGTTAAGTTTATGTCACTATTGTAATGATTTGTTAAAATTTTTGCATTACCCTCCTCTGAAGGTTAGTGTAGGAAGTTGTTCCACTACTTAACTTCCTTACAAATCTTTTATTTGGTTCTTTAAAATCGACTTAGCATAGGCCTTTATATGATGCATTATATGATTAATGATTAGGAGTTTATTTGATTAAGTTAAGTTGATGTGTCCTATTAGGAATGTTTATGAGATTTGGAATAATGTAATCCAGAAAATTTATCTTCATGTGTTTAACTTAGTGGTATTTAATGCATTATAGCAAGTGTTGTTCAGTAGTGTTGTCAAGGAACCCTTAGAGGATTTTCACTAGAACACCATTTTAGCCATCCATAAAAACATAACTCAATTTCTATAAGGAAGGTATTTTCCATCAACCCAAACTTGACTATTAATAATTAAAACTTCTTTTTTGATATGATCTTTGTCAAAATGTTTTCAACTTGATCATCTGAGTAAGATTATAGTGAGGACTCTTCTTATTAAATAAGAAAATTATAAAAAATGACCACGATTTCTCATAGTTTAAAGATTAGGAAATATATTTTTTGATGTTTGTATCCTTTACAGTTAACATCCCAAAGAACATACAAAAACAAAAAATGATATAAAAATGAAAAAAAACTACATATCTTCTCCTTTTCTATTAGTACAACTAAATCAGATCCACTTCTAGAAATTTGGTTTACAACAAACACTACAAACAAAGAATTATTTCCTATTCTTTAAAAATGATTACTGTGCTATTTGATAAACTACATGACAAGATTTTCTAAAATTTGTTTAAGATAAGATTATATATATCTTCTTAATAATATGAATATTGGTTGAATTTGTTTGGTGACATCTTAGTGCATATATTTGCATAGGTTTTCCACTTATATGTGTTTTGAATACGATGATACATACAATAGTATTCAATGTCATTCAAGACATTAATATCATTGAAATTTGACCAAAAATAATTTAGTGTATTAAATATGCAATGAAAAATATTTCTCCATATATTTTCGAAAGGTTGATGAAATAAAATCGACATAATAATTTCAAATTACATTAGAGGTGCAAATAACATTCAAATTGATTAATTTTGCCACCTCAAAATACTATCATATCTATAATAGTATTCATTGTCATTCAAAACGGCTTGACAACTTAACCAAATAGTTTAATGCATGACAAAACAAAATTTAAAAATTAAAGGAAATTTTATTTTTTCAATGACTGCATCTAAAATCAATCAATCAAATAGTATATAATATGTCCAAAATATATGACATACAATAGTTTCATATCATTCAAACAATTAATTCAATGAAATAAATTTTTACATTGACTATTTCTAATATAAACCATAAAAATCAAACCAATGACAATGTAACAATTATATAAAATATAGAATATAAAATTAAACACAAACTATAGAATTCTTGCTAATAAAAATAATTCTATATAATTATTAAATAAATTAATAAAAATAACAACACATTATTGCCACTTGAGAAGAAATAATGATATGTACACTACATTAAGAAAGTGAAATTGATAAAAATAAATAGCTTAAAAACAAATATCAACATATATATTTATAAACATATGCTAGCAAAAGGGATAGCGACAAATGTGCTTGTATCACTAGTTTGACTTAACGGCGTTAGCGGGGCATTCCGTGACCATCACGCCAGTAGGAAAGATATCGTTCTCAATCCCTCCCTTATTTTATCTTATTTATGGACTTTTTGTCTCTAAGTTTGGCTGTTCTAAAATGGTCACTATCTTGCCTCGGTATATATATATATAAAAGTATTAAATTCATAATTGTTTATTATTAATTATTTTTCTTAAACAAAAAGTATATAGATATGAGAGATATACAATGAAAATAATTAGTTGTTATGTTATATATTAATCTATGAAATCAGTAGTAAAAATCTATGTTTAATGTATTTTAGATGAAAAAGTTAAAAGAACATATTTTTGATAATAATTATTTTTGAATTTTATTATATCTGAATGTTTAGGATGAAAATGTTTTTTCTTCTCCTTATGCACTTCTTCATCGTAATGATGGATCATGTAGTATGATCTGACAATATTTGCAAAAACTATAAAACAACCACACCCATAAGCAATTACAGTCAACAATATGTATTCTAGAAATCTAATATCATTAAAAGAACATATTTGTTAATTTAGAATTTTGAATATTAATTTTAGAATAAATAAAATAAGTTATGCTTGTACTAATAAATTAAATATTATATAATAAAATTACTATGTGAAGAATTGGATCTCCAGTATTTTAATAAAAGTAGGAATCTCATATACATCAAATAAAAATATGTATTTTTCATGTTGTGTATAATTAAATTACATTTCAATTTAATTTAAAATATAAGAATTGAATTACAAATTGTTAAAGTATATGAAATTCATTTAATATCCTTATAACATAATTTAGTTAAATATATCAAACTGTTATCCACATATATTCAATATTATTGTCTACTTATACTTATGGATCTGATTTCAAGCATAACATATAAATTAGATGAGAGGGAAAGTGTGGATTACTCTTCATATCTTTATGTCTGTAATTTCTTCCTTCCACTGAATTGAGTATCTAGTCCTCACAAGGAAAGGGATTTACATTGAGAGGTTAGAACTCTCCATAGATGTTTACTTCGGTTGACTCCCTCATGGAAATCTGTCTTGGAGAAATAAATAATTTTAACTATTTTTCGAGGAAATCGAATCAGTCTGTTCAGATTTTATAATCCTATTAATACTTTTAAATCTGCAAGTGTTTACCAGTATAAATGAATCATTTACATATATCACATATGCTTACCCTATTAATATATTTCTGTACACACTGAGTTTCTGAATTACAAAGCAAGAAAGTAACTGGCAGCATTAACCTGATAGATTAATTTGCCTATATCTAAGATGAAACAACAAAACAAGAAAGTAGCTACCAATACTAACGGTTGAGATCGGCATGAGGACTGCAACAAAGATGAGATCCCATGAATGAGATCATTTGATCACACATCAAATGCTAGACGACGATTCAGTAGACGCTGCTGTTTGGACTGGTGTATCGATAGGAAAGGGCTGTGGGGGCATGGTGATATCAACAGTTCCTTCTAACATTTGTATCACTTTACTCATAGAAGGCCGGTGAGAAGGGTTGTACTGAATGCACCACAGTCCCTAAAAGCTCAACTTCTTCGCTACAATTTCATCTTCCTCATCTGTTATATTATCTCCCCTCAGGTTTTGAAATTCTCCCATTTCCACCTGTTTGAATGCCCACTCTGGATAGTAAAATTTGCTGGATCTGAAAGCTTTCATGTCAAAGTTCTTTCTTCCTCCCACCATTTCCATGACCAACATACCATAACTATACACATCTGATCTGTCAGTTATGGGTCCATAGTTTCTAGACCACACCTCTGGGGCTACATAACCAGGGGTTCCTCTAGCACCTGTTAGAGAGACATGGCTTTCTTCTCTATCTGTTAATTTCGCCAAACCAAAATCTGCAACCTTAGGCGAAAAATTTACATCCAACAATACATTATGGGGTTTTATGTCACAATATAAAATCTTGCTTCTACACTCATCATGTAGATATGCAATTGCACGAGCTGTGCCCATTGCAATGGAGTACAATTGTTTCCAATTCAGTACATTTTGATCATCCCCATGGATATATTTTTCAAGGGAACCATTGACCATGTACTCATAAATCAAAGCTCTTTTAGACCCCTCCAAGCAATATCCCAAAAGTCGTACAAGATGCAAGTGGTGGATCCTTCCAATAGTAGCCACTTCATTTAAAAATTGAATTTGACTGTGTTTTGATTTATCAAGTATTTTAATAGCTACTATACATCCATTTGCAAGATCACCTTTGAATACTGTACCGAAACCTCCTTGGCCCAGTTTGACTGCAAAAGTGTTGGTGTATCTTTTAATCTGACGATGAGAATATTTGTTGGGAATTCCTGCTTGTAAAAAGTTTGCAACTGAAGGAGGTCTGGAGTCAAGTGGATCCATAAACCTTCTAATATCTTGCTGCTCTTGTTGCTCTCTTTCCTTTCTCTTTCGTCTAATCCTTCTGTAAATGAAGATGATGATTGATATAATGAAGGCACCAGATATAGCACCTAAGGCTGCAAAAAAGTCCATAGTCAATTCTAATGTGGTAATCTAGTTAATAAGGTAAAGGACCATAATCCATTCATGGAAATTTTAAATAAGATATAAATTAATTTTGAAAGGAAAAAGCCTCAGTCTAAAGTAACTTACCTGCTTTATATTTAGAGAGCATCTGCCATTTCTCGTGGTATAGAAGTATTCCTGAAAAAAGAGAATTATTTAGTAAAACTTGAAACGAAAATAATGCTTTATTCTCAATTTGTAATTTCTCTTCCCAATTCAGAGCTCTAAACCAATTTCGATTTTAAGATATTTTAAAGATTTTCATGATCTTTCTATTTATTTCTAGTGTTTATAAATTCTGACAAGCATTCACAATATGTTTGAACTATTAATTATTAAATTCGGATATATAAAAAAATACCGTCAAAACAGTTGTCTTGGTGGGGACCGTCAGAACAAATGCACGCCTCAAAATTATAATAATAATAAGATGGGTTAAAATAATAACATAGTCCGCTGGAGTTTTCACAGGAAGTGCAGGCATCAGTGATATTCCATTTGATTTCGAATCCCGTGTGCAAGAGCTCCAAGAGATTATTTTCATCAGTGATGTTGTTGTAGCTATTGTCGTTCGAAATGACAAAGGTGTATTGGCTTGTACAACTTTCATCTTCTATTGAGTAGAACGGAGAATAAAAGGAGTATTAGCATAAATCGCCTTCGCTTCTGCATTCCGAACAGTTGACTTGATTGAGACTGCTCCTGTATGGAGGTTCCCTGTTACAAATAAGAACAGTTCCCAATTTATATTTATCTGAAAGATAAAATTGATTCACATACGGCATCTTAGTTGATTCAACTAGGTTAGAGCAAGCATCTAAAGGGTTTTCATCACAAACAACACGAATGGTTCTGGTTGCATAAGATGATTCTGTGATCCCTCCCATTACCCTATACCTGTTTCCCGAACACAACCCAAACATATAACGGGAAACTTTTAGAGGAGTATGGTTTGTTGCGCACAATATAGTATCTGTTATGCCGCACTCATTAAAGGGATATTTGATAAGGGACTGGTTGCATTGATAAGGAGAACAACTCTGATACGAAGGAACACAGCAAAACATGTAATAAGAAGAAACGGAAAGAAAATCGAGAGAGCCATGAAAAGTAAAGGAATGTAATTGCAAGTTGTAAATCGGAAAACTCCTCGATTGGTCTTTGTAGAAGATGAAAACGAAGGAACGCAGGAAATAGTGAGTGGAGGAAGGAACACAGAAATAGAGCGACGCCACAAATAATTCAAGGAAGGCAGAAATGGTGAGTCAGGAAGGAACGCAGAAATAGTGCGTCATTTGGAAGAACGAAAGTCTGTTGACCAGATGCGATGCCACAAATAATTCGATTAATAGCGCTAAATCTTAATAAAGACTGGGTGTGCAAAGTGAAATTTCAACACTTTATTCAAGATAGGAAAGATGAATGCTTTAATTTATGTCAACTCATTTATATTATTTTGCAGTCAAAATAATACTACATATAGCATTGATGCTAGTTTCGTCTTTAGCGTACTTTAGTCGAATGCACTTTATCTTTTAATCACAATTAAACTGATAATTTTTTATACATAAGGAAAATTAAAATTTAAAAAATTTTAAGAATAAATTTATATAAATAAATAGTTAAAAGATAAATATACAATACTAGATATCATTAGTTTCAGTCTTTTGACAAGATACTATTGGTCAGTTCATTTTTTAAATTATTTTAATCAATCCATGTAAAGAAGTAAAATATTTAGTCAAACAAACTATAATGCAAATTCAATTTTTATTTTCAATGATAATAAAAATGACATTTATCTCTATTCTTATTGATTTGAGTACATAAAAATATTCAATTTTCTCACCAAAAAATATATTAATTTTTATGCATTCACTTCATTAAATTAAATGTCAGTCACATTAAAAACAAAAACGTACATCATTATCACCACTCAAATGTAGACAATAAAATTGATAAATATTTTAATATAAAATTACCAAATATTTATTGCTGTACAAAACAACGAAAAATCTCACCGCAGAAGTAAATATTCACAGTTTAAAATTTTTGACAACCAATTTTACATAACAAATAGTAATGTGCATCCATCATCATGACCCGATAGGTATTTACTATCCCCTTGATAATGTTATGTAAAGAAAACTAGGTCGTTTGGAGCCCCATTGTCCCATATTTTTAGGCTCAGATTCTAATTCTAGACACAAGTTCCTCTTAGCTTCTTGATTATATATCTTTGTTTATGTTAAACTGTCAAATCTAAAACTATTCGTTCATGTTAATTTATGTCAATTTTACATCGTTAACCCTAAATCTAGCATTCAATTTACATCTTTACATAGACATTCTCAATTGAAACAAAGGGACAACCATAAGTCAATGAACATTCATCCAAATTGAGATTGAATCTATGAATTGACCTCCCTTTAATTTAATTATGTTGTATAAATAGGCTCATTCGTTGTTTACATAGCTAGACTAGTGAATACCCCATTTCCAGCCTATTGCATTGTGGTGAACTTGACGCTTCTAACATTTTCCATATTTTTGATTGGGTATTTTTAGATCTAATTTCTAATAATTTAAAACATAAAATTTGATTGGTTTTCTATTTCATATGTGATTAAGTTTCCCATTAGTTACTTTTACCGAAATCGATTGTTGGATAATAGCTTCTTTCACTTTATGTTGCTTGCATTCATACATGCAAGTTTGATGTATTGCAGTTTGAAGATTTCAAATACTTTTCCTACATTCATGTCATTTATCAAAGGTTTTATACATATTTCATGTTTCTATATGATAATATTTTTTATTAATTTAATAGAATATTAAGATTTCATAAAAGCTTTGGTAGATGTTTCGAGTGGAACCCTAGCTAATCTTAGAAATGATATTGAAATGAGTCATACTTTAATTTTAACTTGAGCATATTTTATTCATGAGGAAAGAATAAGTACTCCTATCAATGATTTCTCAAATGGAGATGCAACATTGAAGGGTAATATTGAATCATCATCTTCTCACAAAGGAACGTTGGTGCAAGAAAGACAAGGTAAACATATTAATCTTAGGACATTTATCCCTCTTGATCATCCTTATTCTCCTAGAGCTTAACTTAATCATGAACATATTTTGAGGAAAGATGATGTTATTCTTTTTATTCATGACCTATCTTCTAATATAATATTAAGTGGAGATGAAGCTTCAGAGTATGAGAATACTTATTCCACACTTAACAAAGTGGGCATGAATAATGGTGATAGAAGTGAGAATATTTGTAATTCCTTCCTTATATATTCATCACTTTGGTCCCTCAAGATGTCCTTACAAACTATTTTCTTTCTGGCTTATGATTTTAGTGTCCGCTGTAATTATTTTTGTATGAGAATGTTAACTTGTAATTTTGCTACCATTGTAAGAAGCCTCTTGACTTAAAGACCATCCCCATTTTCCTTTTGCAACAAAATAAGGCATCATCCAAAGACTATTGTGCCTAACAATAGAGAAACTTCGTCATCATCTTATGTTAACCTAACTTCTCTCACTAGTAATCCAATCCCTACACCGGATAACGCTAACCTAACTTCTCTCACTAGTAATCCAATCCCTACACCGGATAACGCTAAATTGAAGAAGGTAAAAGATGAAGGCCCAAGAGAATATAACATTAGCCAACTTTTCTGTGTTGGCCAACTACCTCAAACATATGGCATTTCTCAACCTTCATGACATACGTCCACTACCACTATTGCTAGGACATGTACACTTGCAAAGTTCATCTTAGGAAAAACCAAGTTGAAGAAAATGTTGATATTCTATTCATTTAATGCTTTGTTTTTTCCTAAGCGTGCTCCACCTACTAATTGGGTGATTTTATAATTTAGGAGTCACCAAAAGACTGGGATACTACAAACGCACAACACATATTCAATATTAAAACTTTTTGAATGACCTCTAATACATGTGCATAGATTGCAATGGTAAGAACTTTTTGAATGAACTTTTTGCATAGATTGCATATATACTTAATGTCATTGGATATATACATTCTCAGATCTTAAGGCATTATGAGATATAAATGTTTCAATTATTTGTAGTTCTCTGCACTCGCATGGATATGCTACGGTTTCCAGTGCTACTTGACCTCACATTTATAAGATGTGTAAGTATACTTACCTCAGAAAGTCGTCAAGCTGAAATCCATTGCCGTACTTTGTATTGTATTAAAAATGACTCTTCTCTGCAAGTCACCTTTCTCAACTGTCAGCATTTCTTTTTATCAAATTGTGTCGCTACCTGAGAACACATTTAAAAGAATTCAAAGACAATATTTTACTGAGCAGTCCAAAAGTTCCCTTGTCTATAACTCGACTAGAAAGTTTTCCAGCTGTACCAAAATCAATCACTAGAACTAAAGGGTCAGAGTAGAAATCCTCCTTATGCCTCGCCCCCTACGTAGGAGGAGATCATGATGAGCGAAAGGCTAGCTGTTTATTTATTGTATTTTATTTTATTGTGTTAAAAGAGATAGCAGGGGAGAAACGGAAGTGGTGGGATATATATATATATATCACAGGAAGATATTGACGCCATTAACAAAGCCTAGACAGTTTATTTAGTGCGTGAATTGATCATGATCATTGTGCTTTCCTCAACATTAAGCCATTGTGCTTTCCTCAACATTAAGTTTGGGCCTCTGAAAGGAGCAGGGTTTTTGTGATTTCTTCATGTGCCCTTCAACTTCCATAACAAGCTGATAAAATGACTCCTCAAATCCTCTTTATCTGTTTTTTCTTTCACTGATTATTGATTTTTCTTTTAATCACTTTCTTCTCTTGCAATTGAATTCATTAAGGGCAGAGAGAGCACAAAGGACATTAAAAAGCGTGTGGAAGTGGGCAAGGCCTATTCAAAATTTTAAAACAAAAATATAATCCCATGTATTTGATTACAGGTGAAGTGCATCATAATCAAGGGTTTCTGTGAAGCTATCAATCTGTTATTTCATAAATCAGGTATGCTTTCTTTGTCTCAAGATATTTTTCATATTATATGTTAAAATTCCATGCATTCCATTTCATATTATCTATTAGCTTTAATTTTCAATATCCTTATTAATTTTTTGATTATAGATAAAGATTAATCTGGACATGCAGCATCATAAGTAAAATAGATGCACAAATTAAAATAAAATGGGTATGATTGAAAAAATTTGTGCACTAATTCCAATCTCCATTTAAAAACTCTGTGAATATTTGAGCATCACATGCCCTTTACAAACAACTGATATCAAGTAGTTTTAAGTGATTTTAATATATAATATCCCACTCAAGCTTGGGAATACTCTTTGCACATTTGTTTGTGTTAGATTTGAAATCATGTTATTTACTTGCATTTAAGTAATTAGAAGCATTGCAATATGTGTGAGTTGGGATTCATAAGCACTTTGTAAGAAATGCATTCATAGATATGTATTCTAGGTGTGCAATTATAAATAAATTGATAAGAATCAAGTCAATGATTGATTTGGCCTCAAAAACCCTTTACCTATATAAAATTAAGGTGAAAGTAAAATTACATTATCAAAGTTTACATGTTTTGAATCTTATAAAATTATATTAAAAAAATCACAATCAATTATTCATTATTATAGATGTGTTTGTTATTTTTAAAATATATTAATATTTTATTTTCTTTTATTTCTATTTTGATAATAATTTCACTTTATTTTGTTAAAATGTGTAGATTACCAAACAATTGTAGCAAAACCAACATCTATAACTTTTTGACCTCTTACCAATATATTAAGAAAATGACAATAAATGTTATGAATGCAAATAATATGTATATGATTTCAAAAAAAATATTGTAAAAATTAATTTATTATAGTAGTATCAATTTAGAAAGAGAAAGAAAGAAAAGAATCCTAATTTTTAATTTAGAAAGATCAAAAAGGAATTTATATGTTTCTAAATTTAAAAAATCAAATTTACATCTAATACACAAATATTTAAAAAATAATATACAATTTTTTAATTTTCAATTTAGAAAGATCAAAAAGAATTCTTATGTTTCCACATTTTAATTTCTAAATTGAAAAGATCGAAATTACATACACAAATATTTCTAACATAATATAACCATAATTGAGATCTAACCCTAATTTAACTACAATTGAAACCTAATCCTAATCTAAACACAATAAAAAATATTTATTATTAAATGTAATTTCTATTTTATCATATACATGGGATTTATTTCTCGGGTGACTTACAAATATTTCAAAAGCATCATATAGTTTTATATTTTCAATTTAGAAAAAGTAAAAGAACTTTATATGTCTCTAAATTTTAATCATAAAAATATAATGTTTCTAAATTAAAAGAAAAATCAAAACTATGTATATACATAAATATTCTTAAAAAAATTATATACTTAAATTGTTTCATAAAGGTTAAACTCTTAAAATAAGATTATATTTTAATTATAATTATGATTAACGTTGGAGTTTGATAAGCACATAATTAGCTGATAAAATGAATGATTGCTTAAATCATCTTTTTCTGTTTTTTCTTTCACTGATTATTGATTTTTCTTTTAATCCCTTTCTTCTCTTGCAATTGAATTCATTAAGGGCAGAGAGAGCTCAAAAGACATTAAAAAGCATGTGGAAGTGGACAAGGCCTATTCAAAATTTTAAAACAAAAATATAATCCTAATCCTAATCTAAACACAATAAAAAATATTTATTATTAAATGTAATTTCTATTTTATCATATACATGTGATTTATTTTTCAGGTGACTTACAAATACTTCAAAAGCATCATATAGTTTTATATTTTCAATTTAGAAAAAGTAAAAGAACTTTCTGTCTCTAAATTTTAATCATAAAAATATAATTTTTCTAAATTAAAAAAAATCAAAACTATGTATATAAATAAATATTCTTAAAAAAATTATATACTCAAATTGTTTCATAAAGATTAAACCCTCAAATTAAGATTATATTTTAATTATGGTTATGGTTAGGGTTGGAGTTTGATAAGCACTTAATTAGCTTTTTCTTTATAGTTAGAGTTTAAATTTTATTAAGTTTAGAGTTAGATTTAAGTTGATGAGTAAGATAATTTTAATTAAAAGAAAGTTTAACCCTCTAATCTTATCTAAGTATAACCTAACCCTAAACTAAATTGAATGCTAACTATAAACCTAATTTAACCCTAACTCTACAGCACATTCAAATAAAACCTTAAATAAAATTGAACCCTAAACATACCAATAAACCTAATTGAACCCTAACCCTACACCACACTCAAAGAAAACCTTAAATCAAAATTAAACCCTAAACATATCAATAAACATAATTGAACCCTAACTCTAAACCTTTAATTAAACAATAAATCAAATTAAACTTTAAACCTAATACTAAACCAAAATAAACCATAACCTTAAATATTATTAAACCTTAATACTATAACAAATTGAACCCTAAGCGTGAACCCTAACCCTAACTCTAACACTAAACTAAATTAAACCTTATCCCTTCAACAAATTGAATTGTAATCATAATATTGATTTAAATTGTATGCTAACCTTTATCCTAATTAAAATTGTAACCCTATTGAAGTCTAATTTTAACTCTTAATAAACATTACCACAAATTATAACCCTAATCCCATATGATAGTTTTGGATGCATTGATCATGCATTTTAGTTTCTATTATAATGTATTAATTTAAAAGAAATGAATAAGATGCCAATATTTTGGGTCTTATGGTAAATTAAGAAATAAGTTATTTTTTATTGATTTATGCTTGACTCCTACATGGAAGGTGTGCTTTTATTCTAAATTCTCTTACCTTAACATATTTATTATTAAACAAAACATATTTAATGTATTTTTTTCTAAAAAATCATTTTTTTGTATGTTGAATTGATATAATAGTTACTAGGGTTATGATTGAATCACAACACTAATCCTAACCCTTAATAATTGAAATCTAATTGAACTGTAATACTAAATCAAATACTTATTCAATATTAACCATAATCCTAACAGTAACTCTAATTGATCCATAATCCTAACCCCAATAAATTTTTTACAATGGTAACCCTAATTATAACCTTACATGAACCCTAACCTAACCTTAAACCTAGCCATATTGCTAATTGAACCCTATTCTTAAGCTCAAACCTTATCCTTAATGTAGACCTAGAACTAAACCCTAATCTTAACCATAACCTAATCTTACCATAATTGAAATCTAACTATAACCTAACCCTAAACATAGCTATAACCCATCAATTAAGCCCTAACTACAACTTGAACCCTCATCTAAACATAATCAAACCCTAATGCAAATTGAATTTTAGGCCAAACCCTAACCCTAATGGAACTTTATTCCTAATTTAATCCTAACCCTAATGTAACTAAATCATAACCTTAATTTTAAGCCTAATTTAAATGTAATACTAACCATAACTATAATGAAACCCTTATCATAATCAAACCCTAACCCTATTTGAACTCTAATCCTAACCGTAACTATAATTGAACCTTACCATAATCATACTATAATCATAATTGAACCCTAAATCTAATTAAATATAATCTTAACCCTTAACACTAATTCATTTAACTGAATGAAAACCCTAACCTCACCAAAAACTTAACTAGATAACCATAGAAGTAAACCCTACGTACAACATGAAACTTAATCTAACACTAATTCAAGCCTAAGCATAATATTAATTTAAGAAAATCCCAATATATCTTCAAAATATTGACCCAATTAAAAATAGTATTTATATAATTATAACCCTAACCCTAATTGTTCTCTAATTAACCTATAACTTGAACCATATTTTAACCCTAATTATAATCCCAAAATTTATGCTACAATACTAACCTTAATCATAACATAATATTTGCCCTAAACATAATTTGACCCCAACCCTTACCCCAAACATTATCTTAGAATTGTAACCATCATTATAGCTTAATCTTACAATAATTGAAACCTAATCATTAAAACCTAACCCTAAATTGGAAGAGAACCCTACAATCAAACCTTGACTACAACTTGAACCCTCTAAGAATAAGTAAAACATAGCCCTAAACTTAACTATAACCCTAATGGAATTTTAGCCCAAACCCTAATCCTCATTTAACACTAACCCTAATAGAATTGAATCATGATGTTATTTATAACCCTAATTGAATGATAATTCATACTATAATTAAACACTAACCATAATCAAACACTAACTACAATTAAGCCCTTACCATAATCAAATTCTAATAGTAACCGAACCCCTTACTGTAACTAACTATAACTTAACCCTTACTTTGAAAATATTTCTCGCTAATTAAACCCCAATCCTAACCTAATTTTAATCCTAATCCTAATTGTACTTACACCAAAATGCTAATAAAACTATAACTAGGACCATATTTGAACCCTAACCGTAACCCCAAGATTTATCCTACAATAGTAATCTTAACCATAACATAACATTAACCCTTCCCCTAATTTAAGCTAACCTTAACCCTAACTCTCGTCTAAATATAATTGAACCCAAGCATTATCCTATAATAGTTTAACCCTAATTGTAGCATAACCCTCATTTAAACCTAGCTTAATGTTAACCCTAAAAATAATTATGCTTGAACTGTAATGCTAATTAAACTATAAGTCAACCCATATTTGAACCCTAACCATAACCCTAAGATTTATTCTACAATAGTAACATTAATCACAACCTAACATTAACCTTAACCCTAATTTAACCTAACCTTAACCCTGACTCTAATCTAAATATAAATAAACCCAACCATTTTCCTACAATAAAAACCTTAACCCTAAACCTAATCCTACCATAGTTGAGACGTAACCATAACCTAACCCTAAGCTTAACTCTAACCTTGGAATTAAACCCTAATTGAAACCTAATCCTAATTAAATTTTAGCCCAATACCTAATCCTCATTTAACCGTAACCATAATGAAATTGAATCATGTCCTTATTTCTAACCCTAATTGAACTATAATCCATACTATAATTAAACCCTAACTATAATTAAGCCCTTACCATAACCAAACCCTAACCATAATTGAACCCTAAATGAAACTAACTATAACTTAACCCTAACTCAAATATTTCTCTCTAATTAAAACTTGGTCCTAACTTAATGTTAATCCTAACCGCAACTGTTATTGAACAATAATACTAACTAAACTATAAGTCAAACCATATTTCAACCCTAACAATAACCCAAAGATCTATCCTACAATAGTAATCTTAATGGTAATCTTAATGGTAATCGTACACTAAGCCTAACCCTTACCCTAACCATGATGTTACTCACGAACCTAACCCTAACCCTAGCTCTAGCTATGATGTAAACCCTATCCCTAGCCATAATCCTAACTATGACCCTAACCATAATCCTAAACCTAACCTTAACCCCAACCATGATGTAAATAACAAACCTAACCATAACCCTAATCATAATAATTATCCTAATTCTAATGATAATGCTAATCTAACCATCATCCTAAACCCTAAGCATAACAATAATCCTACCCTAAAATTAACCCTAACCCAAATTGTACTTTCAATATTAATACATCAAATCTCCTATAATAGTTTCAATATTAATACATCAACACCCCGAGCCAGGGTGATCAGGTGGGAGGGTTTTCATTTTTCCCTTCCCTTACAAGCCAAGAAGTATTGTTTTCAATAATCATTTAATCATTTTCCTCAACTTCCAGCGGTTTGGCTCTCAAGTTGTTCTTTGGTTATTTAGAGTCACTCCTTAATTACCCAAGATAACCTGTTTGGCCTGCATTTTTAGTTACTCAAACACTTGGCAGATTTGTTAGTGTCATCCAAACATTTATATCATTTGAAAATTCATCTGTAAGCTAGACCCTTACCCTCATGCCATTTCCAGAGAAAACCTATCCTTTCAGATTTTAAAATAAAGAAATTCAAGAAACAAAATTGAGATACCGATTACGAATAGGCTAGAACAAGATTGACGCATGACCTGACCAACCAAATAATCTTCAGTTTACCAACTCTTGTTTATGCTCCTAAATGTTGTCCTTAATGAAGGGTAAGATCCAAGCTACAACAACAAGAGTAGGAAAAGGGGATTCAGTCTTCCCGACCTACCTTATCCTGTAGATTTATATCAAAGGAGATGACAAAATAAATGGATATTCAAAAATTGCATGTTAGCCACATATAGTCCACTGTCTTAAGCTATGACAAGGGGATGTCAAAATATAGAGAACATCAGCATATGGCATTTGAACTTCAGTAGGTGGCATACAAAATAAATCAAAATTAACCATTCTCCACTACTAGAGTGAATAAATACCACTAGAATTATGCATCCAAATGCTTGTAAATATCTAGAGTATCTATTCAAATAGCTGGGTATTCAAAACAAAATGCTGATATATGTCTATATAATAGATATTCCTTCATACCTATTAAGTCATAGTAATTTTTAGGATTAATATCATGCTAATTTAGTGTCCTTTATGTCACTTTAGTCTATTTTTTAAGATTCGATACTAATTGCTATCTATGCCCTGGTCTCTGTTAACTGCAAAATAAACCTTGATTTACTTAGAAATATTAATCTACTATAACCACCCCCGTAAGATAAGTCTTTAGTTACAATATTAATCCATGCCAAATAGCTCTGTATTATTTTCAAAAATGGTTCCAAGTTCACCCAGAAAGCCGAGCCAAATTATTCCAACCTAGAAGACGATGAAGAAGCATTCTCATCCTCCAGAACCAGACCCTTGGCTTTGAGGAAGTCCTCAAACCAAGTAGGTTTTGGAGGGTGTCTCACATGAAATAAGAAGAGCAGAAAGTTGACATTTTTGTTGATTACCTCAAGCCTTTCCTTAGAGACAGGCATGCCATCCGTGGAAATGATAGGGAGACGAGGCACGGGCCTATTATTTCGAATGAGAATGTCATAATTCCTCAGCTGAGGGATAGTCCACTCGTTGTCAATATTGACTAAAACCCGCTCAAGATCACCCAAGATAGAGGTAGTGAAGACCTCTCTACACAGAGCACTTGTTTCTTCATGATTTTTGGTGGAGCTCATAGTCACAGCAAGAAACATGGTGGCTACATCCGTGTTGGCCCTGGTTCTATCCGAATTTGTGAGAAAATTTGGGCCCAGGATGTTCTCAACTGCATAAATCACCAAGGTATGGGGAAGACGCATGTTGCACTTGAGGCGGTCTCTAGTGATGGCCCCTTCAAAAGCCATTTGACTCTTTGAATTGCTAAGTTTAATCAGGGTATCCATCACCTGATTTTCCACAATTCGGGGTCTCTGGAAAATTATAGAGCATCAACTATTAAATCTGAGGCTTTGGTTAGTAGCCGAATGATTTCATGATGTAAAAGAGCTAAGTTTGCTCATTCTAAAAAAAAAAAACATGCACGCCAAAACCCACTTTGGAAGGATTTCATTGGATACAAAATAGCACATATCCTTGAATGATGTGCCGTATGTGGTGAAATCATGTTGATGAGCCTGAATTATTTTTGGCAGAAGAACAAGCAAGTACGCTTCACATCGAGGCCCTGACATATCATAATTATTAGGATTTCATGGGGATTATACCAACTTATGATGTTCGAGTGCTCCTCTTTGTGGGTTTATTAATTCATAATCTGAGTACCACCATTCACTAAATTAATGATCGGCCTCTGATTTATGAGTTACAGGACGTATAGGCCTCTAGGTGTGGTACTCAAGATTTAAATGCTAATCCTTAATCATTTGTTTTAACTGGAAAGTTCTGTATTTGTTTTTGGTTGAGATAGAGTAAAATTTAAACATGAAAATGTTTATTGATTAGTGATATTTATTTCGGGTTTATAAAATGAATAAATGAGATAAAATATATATATCTAAATCTGGTACTATGTCTATATCTAAATATGAGTTTTTTAAATATATATGTATATGAAATATCTATTTATATTTATATAAGTATCTGAAGATTATGAGAATAAGTAAATGAGTGTCAGTAGTCTTAACATGGGTAAGTTTTGATCTATTTTTAATATAAGTGTGAGTTTTGAATAATTGCCATGAAGGATATCTCTGAAATGGTCTGAATCTTGAAATCTATATAAATTTGGATATCCAGGTTAATAAATATGTAAAATATACTTATTTGTAAATAGATTATATATATACTTGTATATATAAATATCCCTCCCCGGGTGAATTCACAAAGCTGGTTCCCACTTTTGCCAACGAAGGAATTTGGCGAAAGTGGGAACTTCGATTTTTCAGGTGTTTGAGTGAAATAGTGGTATTCGCTCGAACTACCCCTGGTAGTTCGAGCGAACCACGTTGCGGACCTGGGTTCGCTTGAACCACGGGTGACTTTGTACGAGCCGAAATCAAGCCTATTGGTTCGAGTGAATGGGGGTTCACTCAAACCATAATGGATTCGAGCGAACCCCATTCGCTCGAAGTACTATTCATTCGAACCCTCTAATTTGAAGTTTCTCCCAAAAATTTTCAGAATTCTGAAGAATTAATGACTTCGGAGCTCTAGTTCAAACCACAAATGAAATAATCTTGATAACCCAGAATATTAGATTGTAGTACTCAGAGCAAGCTTTCCAACGAGTATAATTTTGTTATATTTTGAATTTATTATGTTCTTGTTTTTTTAATTTTATGGAAAATTGGTTTTTCATCGAACATGAACTTCTTTGTTCAACGCATTGGGAAAAATAAGAAACTAATTCAAAAAAATTCTAAAAAATATCTATGCCTCTGGTATTGATGTCTTCTTTCTAGCAAAAAAAATAAAATTGAATTTCGATTTATATAGAACAAGTTATGTGTTCAAACGTAAACCTATGTCTAAATTATGACTAGTCGGACTTCAAAACTTTATAAAATGAAAAATATTGAACATATCACCAGAAAACCAAATGCAAGCCCTGGATATTGATGTTACAAACCAAAATTCAAAAGAATTGAGTTTTTATCATTTATAGAAAAAAAGTTATACGTTTTGGGAGGCACCTCACTCTTAAAAAATGTAATTTGTTGTAAAAAACTACTTTTCAAGGGAGATGGAATTTTTTTTTAAAAATCCTTCAAAAAAATTTGAAAAAAATGTATATAGAATCTACAAACAAAATGCTAGAAATCACTAATTTACATCATCGTCAAATTTTTAATAGTTTAAAAGTTACGGAAGTTGAAGATTATTTTAAAAATGTACATCTCAGTGTCAAAAGTGGCAAAAAAGTGGCAACCATTATTGTGAGTTCAGCCCCCCATATATATATATATATATATATATATATATATATATATATATATATATATATATATATATATATATATATATATATATATATATATATATATATATATATATATATATTGTCTATATTATATGAATAATTTAAAAATATATGTTCATAAATAAATTTGTATGATTAAAATGTATGATGAAAAAAAAATATGTATACCTATATATTTATTATATATATATATATATATAAAATATATGTTTAAATATATATATATATATATATGTTTATATATATATATATATATATATATATATATATATATGTTTATATATATATATATATATATATATATATATATATATATATATATATATATATATATATGCATGAATTAGATGATGTTTATATATATATATATGATTATATCTGATTTTAATTCTATGTCTATATGTATTTGTGTTTATATATATAAATGGATCTATATATATATATATACATAGATTGAAAAGTGTGTATGTTGACTTGTCTGCTAATTTAACTATAGGCTTCAGAGTTTGAGGAGGTTTTGATAAAGTTGTTAAGACAGTTAGACGATTCCTATGGAGCCATAGATGCTTATAATCAGAGGAATTAGGATATGGCTCCTGCTAATTTTTGAGTAAGAGCCCCTCATATGACTGCCAACATGTAGAATGGTGACTATTTATGATTAGTTGTAATAATTTTTAAGGGTTAATGCTGGGAGCTATATGAATTATTGTCTTGCCATCAGCTCCCATATTGGTGAGGGAGTCAGCTCTTCTATTGCCTTCCCTGTAAATATGATTAAAGATGACCCTATCAAATGTTTTTATGTTTGTCATTATTTTTGCCAAGGAAGCATTTAGTTTCCAGTCAGGCATAGCCCAATTTCTAAGGGCATTGATGATAATGGCCGAATCTCCTTCAATGATAATCGTCTTAATATTAAGTATAATGCCTAAGTTTATTCTTGCAACCAGTGCTTGCATTTCTGCTACATTATTTGTGCATATGCCACAGGGTTGAGCCATAAAGGCCACCTCGTCCCCATTTGAATTGTGGAGGCTGCAACCTAGACTTGTACTCCCAGGGTTACCCCTCGAGGCTCCATCAAAGTTTAATTTAAACCATCCACTGATAGGAGGGATCCACTTACATTCCTTACGTGACAACCAGTTTGATGGGGGGCCTTTACCAATGAAGGGGGGAATCTTTAGACCTTTCCATCTTAGTTTCATTTTTTCATCCCAATATGTCATGTTGATGTCTCTCTGATAATTTAGGGTTTGGTTATTTATTATTTCAACTATGGTGGCTTCAATTTTATTGGTCAATTGATACCATTACATTTTGTTGTCTTAAAAAATCCTCCTATTTCTTTCCTTCCAAATTTCCCAGATCATGATGGATGGGGCAGTGATCCATAAATTTTCAAACATGTAGCCTATATTTCAGATTGGTCAGGCATGGAATAGATCAGAAATATTATTAGGAATAGGGGAATACCAGATCAACTGATTTCTTAACCAGCCCCAGCAATTATGAGCATAATCGCAGGTTACCAGAAGGTGATTGGAATTTTCTTCTTCCTTTTCACATAAAGGGCACCTGCTCGGTCCTTCATATCCAAGTTTCGTAAAAGTATCAGAAGTGAGGATTCAGTTTTGAATAGCCAACCATGCAAACAAACTTGCTTTCAGAAGGCACCTTTTATCCCAACACAAAGTTAAGGGTAGATTAGATCGTGGGTTATGATTTTTATTTAGCATATGTTTGTAACCCTCCTTTGTTTCATATCTTCCCTTTTTGGATCAATCCCATATCAATTTATCTAAATCAGGGGAAAGGGCAACATTTCTTGAGGCAAGGATCTTAGATAGGAGGGATCACTCTTGGGCCAGAATGTTAAGATGCTTCATTGATTTCCATCTCCATTTTTTTAGATGCCCAATGCTAAATTCTTGTATATAATCTTTTACATGAGTACCCCAGAGTCCTTCAAGGGTGGGTATGATTGAATTGAAATTATGAAGAGTGTTGAGGGGGGGATAGGCTCCCCAGGAGTCTTTCCAAAATAGGGCATCCTGCCCATTACCAATGCACCAAGTTAGCTTGTCTAATATAATGCTTCTGCAATCTAGCATAAAGTTCCAGATTCTAGAGCCCTTAGGGGGGTGAGCAATCTTGAAGTTGCATATAGGATCTAGGTTGTGCAGATATTTGTTAAAAAGGGTACGTGCCCATTTAGCGTTGGAGTTAGAATACATACGCCAAACTAACTTGGCCCCCAGTGCTTAGCTTTGGATGAAAAGGTCTTTGATGCCTAAGCCTCCCATCTCCTTAGGTAAGCAAATCTTCTCCCAAGCAATCAACGGAAGTCTAAATTTGTCTTCAGAGCCTTGCTAGAAAAAAGTTCCTATGTGTTTTGTAATCTCCTTCCTCTTGGATGCAGGGAGATCCATACATGAGAGTTGGTAAATAGGCATAGCCGAGAGGACCGCCTTGATCATAGTGGCCTTCCCTGCAGAGGATAGCCATTTCCCTTTCCATGAGGATATTTTGTTTGTAATTTTGGAAACAACCTGATTCCAGAGATTGGAAGATCTAGTACCTTTGTCTATGGGGAGTTCCAAGTATTTACATTGCAATTCTCCTACTTTATATTGAACAATTTTCAGAATTCTCATTTGTAGTTCTTCATTTGTGTTAAAGAAGGTTATATTAGACTTCATACTATTAATTTCTTGACTAGAGATGCTAGTGTAGTTATTCAAGATTTTTTTAATTGTTTTAGCCTCAAAAGGGCTGCTCGACCCAAACAACATGGTGTCATCAACAAATTGTTGATGGGTAATGGGCTCCATGTTAGAGGTGATTTTAATACTAGTTAGCTAAGCCTTTTCTCTAGCCCAATTGATCATTCTCCCTAGAGATTCTACCATTATAATGAAGAGGAAGGGGGAGAGGGGATCCCCTTGTCTGAGGCCTCTAGAAATTTCAAAGAAGCCTTCCGAGGCCCCATTGAATAGGATTGAGACCCTAGGTGTAGCAATACATTCAAAGGCCAAATTAATCCATTGCTTGTTAAACCCAAAAGATTCCAGACATTTGCAAAGGAAGTGCCAATCTACTTTATCATAAGCTTTTTTAATATCCAATTTAATCAACATACTTGGTGCTTTATTGTTTTGTATTGAATGAATAGCTTCTTGAGCAATGATTATACCATCATAAATGGATTATTAGGCACAAAACCTGTTTGTTCCTCACTGATTATTATGGGGAGGAGGGTAGGTAATCTATTTGCCATTGTTTTTGTGAGTAGTTTATAGAGAGTGTTACATAAGGCTATTGGGCGATAGTCCTCAAAACTATCCATGATCTCCTTCTTTGGGATTAGGGCTATGAATGTATTGTTAAGTTCTCTGAGGATTTTCCCAGAATTTCTCATCCCCTCTAAGGCCTCAGCAATTTCCAAACCCATGAAGCCCCAACATTTTTGAAAAAAGTGAGCCAGGAACCCATCAAGACCAGGAGCCTTATCTGGACCCATTTGGAATAAGGCTGATTCTACTTCTTCCAGTGTTAGTTTTTTGTTAAGCATTAAGTTGTGTTCTTTTGATATTAATTTTGGGATGTTTTTTAAAAAGTCACTCTCCTTAGTCCATTTGGAGCCCTCCCTATTATTAAGGATAGTCTCAAAATACTCCACTGCTGCTCCAGCAATTAGCTCAGGATTTTCAGTAAAGTCCCCTGATGTCAATTTGATCTTGTTGATTCTGTTTATAGTTCTATGATGTTTTGTGCTATTATGAAAGAAGCTTGTATTTCTATCACCAGCCCCAAGCCAGTTATCCCTAGATTTATGTTTCCAATAAATTTCTTCACAGGCTAAAATTTCTTCATATCAAGCCAAATTGATTTTTTCCCTTTGATATAAGATGTTATTCATCCCATACTTGATCACCTCTTCATTGATAATCTCCATCTCCTTTTCAATCTCTGTTTTTTGTGAAAAGATATTTCCAAAGTGTTCTTTATTCCACATTGTTAACTGTTGCTTAATCTTTTTAAGTTTGGTTACTACTTTGAAAGTATTGGACCCTATGACTTTAGTTTCATTCCACCAGTTTTCAATAAGTTGTAATAGATTTTCATCTCTGAGCCACATCTTTTCAAAGCGAAAGGGAGTTTTTATCAGTTTTAGTGCTTCTGTTATTATTAATTGGATCGAGAAATGATCTGATCCGGAGAGGGGGAGGATAGAGGTTTCAGAAGAATGTGTCAAATTTCCATACGGGAAGAATCTATTATTCTAGGCGAAGGCTTTGTTCTTGGCTTTTAATTCCAGCAAGTTACATTTATGCATCCAATTCCTGAAATCCAAGCATGATTGAGTCATTTTGTTAATGCCGCCCCACTTTTCCTTGGGATCCAAAATTGCATTGAAATCCCCACCAATTAGGTAAGTTTGTTCAGTCTCGCTTAGAAGGAAATTCTCAATTTCATCCCAGGCTTGTTTTTTGCCTGTGTTTGGGTGGGGCCATAAGCATTAATTATTATGAAGTTTAAGTTACTTTTGATGCTTAAAACCTTTCCACACATCCAATTTGGATTCTTCCTTATAAGTTTGAAGGAAACTTGCCTCAGGTCCCAAATGATGGCCAGTCCACCAGATGCTCCAGAGGTAGTTTTCCCTTCAAGTTCTCTGATACCTATTTTTCTCTTTAAGTTTGTTAATTCACTGTTATTCAGTTTGGTCTCTTGTATTAAGAATAATTCTGGGTTGTATTTGGCAATGCATCGTTTTAAGATACACTATTTGTTAGGAGCATTTAAGCCCCTAACATTCCATGTAAGGAGTTTCATAGTTCATTGGGAAGGATCTTCTCCTTCCCTACCTCAAAAAGATTAGTAATTTTAGTCTGACCCACCGCACTTTTAGCCCTGGTGGGTAATTCAGAAATGGATTTCCTTCCTCACTTTTTTAGGTCAGCAGCATAGTCTGGGGGGGAGCAATGCTCCATAGTGTTAGTGATCCCTAGGCATTCCATATTTTATTTTTCCACAATACCAAAGGGGGGATTTGCCATATCCTCAGAGATGGGTTTGCATAACTCCCTGGCTAACAATGTTTTCTAGAATGCAAGTTCTTCCTCATCAACTATCTCATTAATAAATAACTCAATGAGGTCATCTGTGACAGAGTTGCCAACATACTCAAGTATGCACTTATCTTCAAGATCTCTTCTTTCATCCACACCCATATCCTTAATGCTGTTATCTATGATGTGATTTTTCCCCTTACCTTTTTTATTCTTATTCTTTTTCTTTTTTTTAGACCTTTAACCCTATCTTCCATAATTAAAGCTAGGTTGCTTAGTGTTTTATCTTCCTCTAGTGTGATCTTATTTTGAGCTGATAAAGCCTCCTGGTTAATGGGGTTGGTTTCAAAAATAAGGGAGCTATTAGTTGCTCTTCAATGCTTAAATCTGTAAGAGCTATGTCGACTATTGGTATAGATGTCTGCGATGAACTCTGTTTATTCATAGGAGCTATCCCCCTCTGTTCCTCTACTGGGTCAGTAAGTGTGATTTAATTCTCTTACTTTTTGATTTTTTGTGTGTGTTTTTTGGTTCCTTGGCCCCAAGATATTTTTTTTTAAACAAAAAACCTCCCATAGGGTTGAATTTTATGTTCAACTCCACCTCCTTCGTTGCCTTTTGGCATGATTTCTTTGACTCTTGAAAAGAGGAAATTACAGTCCTTGGAGTGAAGTCTTTCGTGATGATCTCTGGTTTGATTTCATATATTGAATGGTTTGTGATAATTTTGATGGGATCAAATGTTGATTTTCTTATCTCAGTATTGGCTAAAATTTTAATATCAGAGGATTCCAAATAATTATCCTCGAAACCCTCAAAACCTCCTAGAAAATCTCCTAATTTTTTAAAGACATTACTATGGATTAATTCTACCGGCATATTAAGAAATCGAATCCACTTTGGAACCCTAAGTTTTTCAACATCTTTAGGGGAGAAATTAGGTTTCCAATTAAAAAATTTGAAGCAATAGCCCTTAAAATATCTATGATTATTTTTAAGTAAATTGTTTTTAAGATCCACAGTATTGCAATTGATAAATAAAAAATCATTCTCTAAGCTCGTGATACTTATCTAATTTCCCGTGGAGGATTTCAGCCATTGCTGGACCTCCGAGGTCGAAGCGCCATAACCGAACCATTTTCCAAAGAGCCCACGAGCACTGTAACAATCCTACAATTCATTGGTATGATTGTTACTTATAATCATAATATTATCTGTATTGAAGCCGGACGACTTTTGAATGTTTAAAGGACATTGCTTAGGGTAAAAATCCTCCCTGCTTCTGGTGGAGAAATTTGAGATAAATGATGAGGGTTTTCTAACCCCAAGTTTGGTTCTATTCACTCTAGAAGCCACATTTTCATTGTTTCTAGAGAGAGTCTCTATTCGCAAGAAAGGCGATCTTTTTTTATTAGGGCACCCAGATGATAATATATCCCTTGAGTTTTTGAGTAGAGCCTCCTTCTTCTAAGATAAAGTAGTTTCCTAAATTTTACAGGGAAACCCTATCGTTCTCAGAGTTTTCTTCCATACATTCACTACCAGAGAAGCGGAGCGACCATTTGAATGTGTTAGGGCAGGGAGTCGGTCAGAAAATGCCCCCAGGACCCTTCTGCCAATTTCATTGAGCTTTAGAGTTGTTACATTAGCCCCTGTAACTTCTGGGATTAGGGCATTGAAACAATTCTCCAGGCGGGTAGCACTTTCTTGAGCCTCCAGAGGAGAAAAACTATTCTACCATTGCCCAAGATGCCTCCCATGCCCGTATAGATGTCACGGGGGTTTTGCAGAAAAGTTTCTGCCTTTCGCAGTTGTATTCGCATTCTTCATATTTTTTTTTTCGAAATAAAGTTTTATATTATCATTAAATAAAGTTTAATATATCTTAGATTTTAGAATTTGCTTTAATCTTGCAACACATAAATATAATATAAAATAGTCTAAATAGATATTTGAAATTTCATATATCTGTACATAATAATATAATAGTATTATAATATAATTTTTTATCCGTACAAACAAATAAAAAATAATAATAATAATTCCAATAATAATATTACATATTATTGCAACAAACGTTTCTAATATAATATTATATAGTTCTATTTTTATTTATTTTTATTGTTTCCTATGTTGCGCCGCGGTTGGTACTAGCTTACGTATATTTGATTTTAATCAAATATATATAATACGCTGAGAGATATCCTTATCAAGGCCCCTATTAGTGTTCAGGTTCATGATAAAATTAGGCGCCTCGATAAGGATATCTCTCGGTGTATTATATATATATATATATTTGATTAAAATCAAATATATGTAAGCTAGTATCTAGACAATACATCAGGGTCTGAGGAATGCTTTTTCGGATTATGACAAGAATCTTAGTCTAATATATATTTAAATAAGAATTAACTTTCAATGGATTCATTATTTGGTCTGTGGGTTCCTCCCACTTAGGGATTATGTTCGTTCGCATGATGATTGTATTTATGTAATTTATTTTACAACATAATATTAAAAAATCAATTAGATTTTATCACATGAAAGGGATTCTTTTAAAGGAAATCATTTAAATTTTTAAATGATTATAATTATTATAGGGGTTTAAATAAGTTGGTAATTTTTTATGTATGGGAAAATGTTTCATTTTAATTTATACTTTTTCATTCAATAAAAAAGATGCAACCAGACAATCTCTTTATCTTTCTTCTTTGGTATTCTTATTAAAGATTATTTAAATTTTAAAAATTTCAAATAAAATAAATTATTGTTCTATAGTAATTTTTTCTGAATTTTATACTTAGTTTACAACCAAATATTGAAGATAAATTCTCATTAAAAATATTAAATTATGTGGAAGTCTAAGTTGATATGATTTCAACTAGCCATTATCCATTGAGTTTGGCACAAAATATTTAAATTTTAAAGTGACAAAGTTTTATAGAAGTAAACACCCCTAATAAATTTTAGAAATTCACCACGATACATCATTAACTCAGTTGAGAATCTTGAAGTAGTGCATTGAGAATATGATTTTGTAAGGGTAAAGACATAAATTTATATTTCTACTTGACATCTCTTCCAACTTACTAATATTGTTACATAGATCTAAAGAATTGAATATGCCATAATATTGGAAACAACCTAAATTTGCATCCCTATAATAACAAGTCTATTGATGATTCAATGTAAAATATTTTATAAATATCAAAGACAAAAAAGTTTCTAGAGATTATAAATGCAAAATTCAAGGTCATAGACTTTCTTCATAAATACAAAATTTAAAAAATATACATTCATGAATTAGAACAATAAAAATAGATTGAACCTAGTCATAATACATTGTGTTTTTTAGTCTACTCACATGCTTGATAATATAAACCATAATGGTGTCACAAGTCATGAGTTGTAGTAGACCATTCTATTTTCATATTTAAAACTAAATTCCTAAATCCATCTCTATTAATATTACATAATTTAATAATTTATCTAAACTTAGCTACTTTAACTAGCCTAATTGTGTGCTACTTATTAATGTTAATTAATATATTAATAAATTATTTTTAATTCTTTAAATATTTTTATGAACTTATTGGACCTTTTACTCTCTAACTTTTAGTTTTAAATATTATATTTTTAATTCTCTTTTTAGACTTAGGTTTTTAGGTTTTTCTAATTTTTAAATTAGACCTAAACTTATTTTCATCTTTAGTTTTAAGTTTTGTTTTTCCTTTATTGATTTTATGACAAGTTTTCATCATCTCCCTCATAATTTTATAATGATAAATTCTTGATTAAATCCTAACATGGCTTTCAGTAAAGTTGAAGATGCTATGATTTTGGGTATGAACATGATTATTTATTTTAATGTGGAAGAATATTTTGATCATGATGAATACATAGGATTAATGAATGAAATATTAAACAAGTATCTTAGACTAACATATCAATTAATATAGGATCAATTCCCTCTTCCCATATAACATTAGAGAGGAATGAGTGAGCTTGGATACTATGACAAGGAAGAGCCAAGCTATGCTAGATTCACCCTCACCATTTATTATTTGTGACTAGAATTGGCTGTGTGAGTGTGAATGAACTAGGCTAAAGAAGGGTAAATTGATCAAGATTGACAAAATATACAAATTATAGAACCTAGATGTAGAATAATATAGATCTTGAAAGGACATACAGAGAGGAGCATGGATATAAAATTTTGAGAAGAAAGTGCTAGAGATAGGTGTTGGGTTTCCTAGTCTAACGGTGACCAAAATGGGAAAAGGTGAACAAGATTGCACTAAAGAGGGTCTAAAATGATCTCTTATAATTTCAACCTAGAATAGTAGCTCGAGGGTGCCCAAGTAATTAATCTAATTTTTCACCTATTCAAGGTTTATGCAATCTATAATAGCCTTATTTTCTCTCATGTACCAATTTGATGTTGGATCTAAACCTAGACATACATAAAAAATGGGGAAGAAGGGTTGAGTTGTATAGGTTCTTACCCAAGTTAAACCCTATGTTGGTTTTTCCAACTCTAAAAAAACTATGATGAATCAAAAAGTGCATGTCTTAGGGAGGAAAAATGTAAATTAAATGGAGAATGCTGAAATGTTAGATTTACAAGATTACCTTAGTTATGTGTAATGTCATGAATTATATCTACATACAATTTTGTCCTTACCTTGGCCTCACTTTGGCGCTTCAATGCTTGATGCCTGATAAATATCCTAATTCTACTCACACCACCTATCTATCTCACTTTTCAGCACCTTGAATTAAATTCTCCTAATACACACCTCCCCATTAGACCATGAGTTGCAAAATTTAGAGTTGAGAGTATGATTGTACCCCTGCATGGCTTTGAAGAAGGGAACCATACCAACATCATCAAATAACTTCCAAAGGTCTTCATTCTATTGTAGAGCCTCGATATCTCTTGGCTTCAACCTCTTCATAGCTCCCTTGGGTCTATCCTTAACATTGAGAATCAAGCACTTTCTTCAATACATTTGATAACTAGGATTCAATATAATTGTTGGAAAAATACATATCCATATTTTAGGTATTTTATCTTGACCTTTTCTTTTTACACAAATGATTGAAATAGTACTTGACACCCAACTCTCACAAGTCTCGAGCCACATAATAATATGTACATCACCCTTTCCAACTTATCGGGCATCTTTATATTACTATTATCACAAATCCAAGTTCAAGAGGAATCGTAATAAACTAGTTTTTGATTTGAGAATTTAAAAAGGAATTCACAACCATATGTCTTTCTTTTCACTCATGTCAATATGATACATCATAAAAAGAACTAATATCATAGAAAATATTAAGTAACAAATATAATGACCGAAGCACTCCATAAAAAATTTAATTTAAAATAACCAACTGACATAGTTGGAGTCTTTCTTTAGTTAGGATTTCATTCAACCTAATAGGACATTGGTTATAACTCATATATTTCCATTCATTGTGACATAAGGATACATTTGACATCTCATCCATAAAAAATATATATTTTCTTGAAAATATGTAGCACTTTGGATTGAAGGAAATTTCTAAGTGAGGTCTTGTTTTCATCCATTATTCTTCTGATTTCCCAATAGGAGGAAAATACTGCATTTAAAGTATAGAAAAAATTTATAATCACCGTCAAATATAATTTTATGAAAGTTCAAACCCTTTAGCCTTTATAACACCCACCAAGTAGCAACAACTTCAACCTTATTATTTGATGCCATTCCTAAATTATTATCATAGCTTTCTATTAATCTTCCTTTGATTTTCACAATAACTCCATCTACACTAGATTCCATGGTTCCTCTTAGAGCACCCATCAATGTTACACTTTACCCAGCCTTCTAGAGGGGGATATAATTTACCCATCTTCCTATTAAGGAATGTAGACTAATTTATCTTAGTCAAATCATGTTTTATACCCCATAGCTTCTTGATTCTAAGTTCCATATAGGTTGGAATTCTTTTAGATTACCCATAGGAAGTAGCATTGATGTTCTCTTGAATTTTTTGTTTGATGGACATATAAGGCTTCTTAGCACTCATAGCTTGGTCCCTAAAGATATAATTGTTTTTCTCCTTCCACAGGTGCCAAGAGACAAATAGGAGGATTTGTCTCCAGAGATCCTTAACAATAAGATGAGAAAATGGGTAGAGCCCCTAGTTTTCCATAAACTACCTTAAAAATATAGGAACAACCTAGCACACAACAAGTGACATAAATACATCAAACCTAATTTCTCGAGGATTTGGGGAATGATAATAAATGCTATATACTTTTAGAATTAGTACATTACAATGAACATCTATTAACAAAGAAGAACACTCTTCTATTTGGATTATCAATAGTGAGGATATTATAAAGGGACACAATCCACGAAAAGAAGTTAATTGTGGGAGTGAGTTTTAAAATTCAAACCTGATCACATTTGAAAGAGTCGTCACAAACATTTTGAAAGAGGGAATAAATAGATTTATAGAGAACTTATGTGAAGGAGATATTTCTAGATCCACTCATCTTGTTTGTATTCAATAGGGAAGCTTCAATATCCAAATTTCTAATAAAACACATTTAGATATGTCTCCCATCTATATGCTCCACCCCCTCTTAGTCTTTTGAAATGAACAACTGCTACGCAAAATCATTCCGAGTAGTTTGGTCCCCTTCCCAATTAACATATAATTAAAAATAAATATCTCATTTAAGCTCTCCAGAAGTTATCTTAAAAGGCTTAAGTAGTTGATTGAAGAAAGAGCCACTTCCTTCTTCCACACATCCTCCCAAAACATAGTTCTCTTACCATTCCCAATAATCTTCCTTCCTCCTTTCCTGGCAACATTTTTTACTTATAATAAGTTATTCCACACAATAGAGAAATTAGGAGGGTCAGATTCACAAAAGAAAAGACTAGAATGTCCATTACCGAAATATTTGGCTTTTATGAAATTTACCTAGTCTTTGGTCCCTTCAAGAATTTACCAGCATATTTTGCCCAGCAAGAATTTATTAAATAAATTAATCTATTTTTACCTCAAGAACCTCATACTTCTTAGGTTGACATACCTTATCTCTGTTCAATGGTTGAATGGACCAGAATACTGAGAGGGGGGGTGAATCAGCATTCCTACACTTTTTAAACTTTTTTTGATATTCTAACCTTAGTAATTAATCTCATCAACATGAATTAGCAAATTTATAATAAAAAAACAACACAATGACAAAATGAACACCAAATTTTATATGTGGAAAACCCATATGGGAAAAACCATGGAGAGTCTTAACTCTCAAGATATTATAACTAGTTATATGGTTTTTAAAAAATGGGTGGCTCACTATTAGATTACTCACTACCAGAATACTCACTGCAATAAAAATTAATTGACTAAGAAAAATTGCATCTCCTAATACATGAATTCAGTTCCAAATTAAGCTCAAATATAAACTCATAGAAACTCACAAAAGATCTAGTAAAGGATCTCTTCGACATGTCCACTAATGCATGCAACAGATCTGGTAAGGGATTACTACATCACTATCTGCACTTCGTCACTCCAATTGCTTGTAGTAGAGCCAATAAGGGATTATTGCAACATTGTCTACACTCTAACTCTTCTTCACACATTGTCGCTACTATATAATATTCCACTACTCACTACGTATTTCTCTCACACTACTATTGTTCTCTTGTTTACAAGTCTATGACTCACGCACTTCTTCTTCTATCATACATCAAATACACATTCTCTACTTAATTGTATGTGTGTGTGTGTGTGTGTGTGTATTGGTAAGAATATATATCGAGAAAATATGCTGACAAAGCATAAATTATTTATGCAGTAATACATTACTTAGATCAACATGTTATCCAAAACATACCTCAACCAAAAATGGAATAACCAAGTTGGCTTTCATCGATCTTCTGCATTATTCCTTTATACACTTCATTTACTAGGACACATGCCTCAATTACCAAGATAAAATAAAATTCTACCAAAACAATAGATACAGACCCATAAGCAAAAATCCCAAGCACAACAACTTTTATCTTTATCTTAGATATGCCACAGATTCTATAACATAGGATCCATAAATCATAATGCAATACAGACATCTAAATATAAATTCAACTGACACAACTAATATTATAACTGGATACAAACCATGATAAGAAAAACATTTTTTTTTGGAGAAGAGGATCTTTTGGAAATAACTCCAATAGCTCATGCATACCTTATTGCTTCATATCACATACATACCTATCTTTCACTGTTTCTCAATATGCCACATCAGACCCTAACTAGATTACCAGTTTTGACATCAGTGAAAAAATTCACACAAATCTAACAATATCCCCATTTGTCATTGATGGCAAAACATGTCAAAAATAATAATCCCCAAAACATGTCTACGTGAATATCTACATGTAGCTCCCCATTATTCATATCACTCATATCACTCCATTTATTCATTTACCTTTCTCCCCCTTTGACATGAAGGACAAAGCACGCCTTTGATGAAAAACAAAAAGAATGAATGAACAATAAAAAGAATGCCAAAATTGTATGTTAGCCAAAACAGGGTTCTTAACTATTTTTCATCTGAAATATTTTCTTGTATTTCTCCTTAAGCTCTACAAGGAGAACCTTCCATTAATGTACAACCAATTTAGTGTTAATATACAAGCTTCCGCACTCAACCAACACATCAATAGCATGAGATAAACTATCTGAGATAGATGGATTTTTCTCATACTCAACTACATTATCAAGCAATACTAAGAAATGTTCCAGTTTAGCCTTAACAATCTCCTTGACTTTCTAGAAAATGCCCACATAATCTTCCTTTTGCATCTGTAAAGATAATAACTTAGACTATAGGGAATTTACCTTGTTCCTTTTCTCACAATCTTTGTCACTCAAAAAATCAAATGACTTACCCATAGAATTCAATTCATCTTCAACAAATCCAACTTTTTCTTTAAACTTCACAATAGCAGCTGGCCATTGTAGACAATATATGTAAAATTTGATGGCACTATTGATACAATCTCTGGCAATATCCTACTAGTAACTACTTATGCAATTACCAAATTAAATTTCCTCTTGTATAAATATATTGTACATTCTTTGAATAAATACATCAAGTTATCTATGGGTGATCTCATAATACCGAGTTACACTTTCTAGCCAAACTTAACACTAAAATCAACATTTTACATCAGAGATTTACTTTCTAACACTTATAGCAGCTAACCATTAAATAAACTACCAATTTGTGATAATTTTCATATATATATATATATATATATATATTTAAAATTATTAGAAATGAATTGTGCATATTGTTATGTATCTTTTAATATCTTAATATTTATAGTAATCAACATTTTTCAAAAGTGACATTTATTCTATAGTGAATAACATTTTTTATAGACCCGAGAAAAATCCAATTTTTAAAATATAGATTCGTCATATCAATATCTAGTTGATGGATATCTTTTCTTAAGTTTTTATACATATATTTTTAATTAATTTTTTTAAGTCAGAGATAGTAATATGGACCGAATTATATTCTGTAATGCATAAATTTTTTGTATCCATTTGAGTTAACTTCTTTTGTGTTGAAATGAAGATATCAATATCTAGGGAAAAGATATTTTTTATAAAATTTTCTCCTCTATTTTTTAATTTTTTCACATGTATGTTACACAATCCTTACTGTTAAAAAAGGTGAAGGATAATTTGAACCTGCAAAGGGCAAGAAAGTGTATAAGTGGTGGATGCGAAGGATTTCATGTGGAGGGTATCATGAGAGATGGAAAGGAGGATGCAAAATATAATGGAGGGGGAAATGCGGTGTGTGATGTTGGAACTTAGTGAGTTCCAATGTGTAAAAAGGATGGAAGATCCAACAATTTGTCTATCTCGCATGCTATGGAGGGTCTTAGGGAATCTGCTAAGAAGTAGGAGGCATCCTCTTCTTTTGAATACAATAACAAATGGTCAACACTTTTTCGTTCACATCTCAAAAGTAACTCAACTTCCCCTATTTCCCACTATGCAGATCTAGAGTATGGATCCTTCTCCATCTCTATCCAAGACTACAATGTGGACAAGACCATGGAAAATTTGTAGGCCCACACCCTAATATTGGGATGATTTAGGATTGGGTTGCTCGTAAATGGAAAGGAAAAGGTCAGATTGAGGTGGTTGTTATGGAAAATGTTTTTTCCTCTCTTTCCTTTATCTATGATGAGCATTTAAGATCTATCTTATTTAGAGGTCCCTAGATGTTGAGTAAATCCTCTTTAGCTTTGAAAAAATGGGAACCGAGCTTTAACCCTAAGCATTGGGAATGCAATGAAGGTCCCACTTGGGTTCACCTTCCTAGCCTACCCTTGGAATATTGGGATGAGGAGGTCTTCTCTAGTTTGGGTTCTTGCTTTGGTGAATTCTTGTCTATTGATCCTATTTCTGTGGCCAAAAGAAGACTAGTGGTGCAGGAGCACCCAAGACAAGATTGGCCACCATGAGGCCATATTGAAGATTTATGAGATAATTAAGTCTATGAGGTTAAAATGACCATTAGATATTTTAAACATGGATAATAATGCCATTTGGAGTCATCAAACTCATGTAATGAGTCATTTTGTAATAAGTTGTCAAAATTGCCATGTTGGGCAAATAATGTCAAAATGAGTAATGTAATGGGGGTCAATGGGTAGAATAGGTTTTTAATGAGATTTTTAAGTTTCATAAGGTCTTTTGTGACCATATTAATGTAATAAAGCTGATTAGAAAGTGTCAAGATGCAAAAAGATTAAAAACTTGTCATTTGACAACTAAAAGTGTCAATTTGACAATAAATTAAAATTGTAAACACCCAAAAGTGGTTGTATGGGTGGTTAAGAGTTGGTTTTCAGTTTCCATGAAGGGAATAGGTTTAAATATTTTTGTTATGATCCAAAATGAAGAGGTAGAGGGTCGGATTTGCTTGGCATTGTAAGAATTTGTGGTTTGGCAATAAAAATACAAGGGTTTCCTTGCAATTTTGGTCTAAAATCTGCACATTATTGGTCTGAAACTCTTCTTCTTTTCTTCATTCTTGATTGGAAATGGATTTGGAAATATAGAGGAGTGTTTTTACTATCATTTTATACTATTATTGAAGGTTTTACATTCAAATCTGATATACTTCTATTTGCTGTCCTAAAATCTGTTGTAGGTGATTATTTTTTTGAAGTTTTGAGAGTCACAATCCAAATGTGACCCATATCACTTTATGTGGTGGTTGTTTCTTTTGTAATGGGTCAGTAATATTGTATTATATGTGTCTCTAACCTTACATGTGTAGGGAATAATGTGGAGATGAAGTGCTGATACCCTAGGCTAAGAGATTGAGTAAGGAAAAGCATGAAAATGGAGGCATGAGTATAGCAGCAGAATATCTACCTTAAGGAGGTAGTTTTTTTATGTGAAAAAGGGTTATAGGATGGTAAATACATGGTGAATAACAAGTTTCAAGATCTGGAAGTGAGTTTTCTGGTTTGAACAAGGAGGTTCTAGTTTTCTAGGCCTAAAAGGTGGGGTTTAGTATCTAACCTATCAAATCAATGTTTATTGTCTTGAAACCTGGAGAAAAAATATGGCTTTGGAACATTTTTCAAGAATGATTTTTGGTTTGGAGTTGTGGTCATACCATTTGTTGGTACTTGCTTTGAAAAAGAGGGCTAATTGGGCCTAGTTGGTGTGTAGCAGGGTGCTGGTTTGAGTATTTCATCCAAAAGATAAATAGTTGATTTTCACATATAATGTGTAACTTCTAAAAGGGTATCCAGATATATAATTTATTTTTCAATTGTTTTGGGATTATTTTGAGTAAAGGTTAGATTACCCGCTGAACAGGGCTACTAGGGATTGGCCTATTTAGGGACCTGGGTAAGGGTTTGAGGGAGAACCAGTTGATAGGGTGAGTGAATCCTATTGGTTAAAGTGGAATAGGGTATGTTGAGTCCCTAGGAAGTGTTGGAACAAGTTGGTGAGTTTGATAATTCTATTTGGGCATCTTGGTGAAGCCTAGTGAAGGAAGGTGAAACAAGAAGAGGTGAGTTTTTGAAGAAGCAAGAATGATAAGTTGCAATGTGATTGTGGGAGGGTCCATGATGCTCTACATCATAGTGGTATCAGAGCAAGGTAGAAGGTCCTTGCAGATTTTAGATTGAAGACTAAGAGATAAAAGAGGAAACCATCATGGAAGAAGATGAAGAAATGAGGGCAAGGTATGCTCAGGGGCACTCTATATTTCAGACACAATGCAAATGTAGGGGTAAGGTATCAAAGGTTGTTTTTAGTAGTGGTTCTTTTGAAAATATAGTCTCGGTAGAGATGGTTGAGAAGTTGAACTTGCCAAGGACACCTCTTGAGTCACCTTACAGAGCATATGAGGTAAGCAATGATCAATGGGTTGATGTTAAAGAGCAAGCATATGTTTCTTTCAGCATTGGTTCATATTATGATACTATTCTATGTGATATTATGCCTTTGATTGATTGTCATATGATTTTGGGTAGACTATGGCAAGTTGATGTTAAATCCCTACATGATGGTAGAGAAAATTCATATGTTATTAACAAGGATGGGAAAAAGTTTGTGATGACATCATTGCAGGATGACAAGGTAGCTTGTTGAATCTCAAGAATAAGTTTGATTGCAAGAGAGAAGTTCCTAAAGCATGAGGAACATAAGGATGGAGGAAAGACAGAGATAGAAAACACTTCTAGGCTTAAAGAAGACATGGTAGAGTCTAAGTTGCAGGAAGAAGAGAGAAAAGAGCAACAAGTAGCTTGTGAAGAGGAAGATGAACCTAATGGCAAAGAGGTTCCAAGAGTTGAGACAGAGGTAGATGACATAGATGTTTGTGATGATAGCAAGGGTTCAAGTCTTGAAGGGCTTGAGTATGCAAAAGTGATTTTGATTGGGACAATGGAATTTCCTTTGGATGGAGTAAATGGTATAGTGCAGCAAGGTACCCATATGATAGTGAATTGTGAGGCTAATGATGTAGCCTTGAAGTTGGATAGAGAGTTGGTATGCCAAGAGGAATGGCATGAGATGAGGAATGAGTTGGTAAAGGAAGTTGAGTTAGTTGATAAGATGATGATGGGCCATGAGAAGGCTAGAGAAAGTGTGAGTTCTCCTAGCATAGAGATGAAATATGCTGATGATAAGACTATGAGTTGTCTTTGGGTGGTAAGTCTGATTGTTTTGTAGATGTATGTTGTTGTGACAGAGATTCCAAACATGGTGAAGATGATGGATGTTGGTAGAAGTCAAATGGTGGAAGGGGCATGCTATTGCTTCTTGATTTTGTTGATATTGCTAATGAATAGGAAACCCAAAGTGAAGACGAAGGGAAAGAGTCAGAATATTAGATGTTTTGGCATATGTGGAGATGCAGGTCAGATAGAGAGTAGATGGGAGCAACCTAATTAGAGCATGGAGGATAAGAATCAAGTAGGAAAAGCAGCAATGAGGGGTACAAGAGACAAAGCATGGATGGGAAATCAAGAGAATGAAAAATACAAACCCAAGGTGAAGATGAGACCACTAAAAGGGAAAGATGGTGTAGGTTTTATGTTTGTTTGTTTTGCAGGTACACCATTTCCAAGAGACTTGGAAATTTTTGAGGCGGGGAGTATGGTATAGGAGCACCTAAGACAAGATTGGCCACCATGAGGCCATAATGAAGATTTATGAGATAAATAAGTCTATGAGGTTAAAATGACCATTCAATATTTTAAACATGGATAATAATGACATTTAGAGTCATCAAACTCATGTAATGAGTCATTTTGTAATAAGTTGTCAAAATTACCATGTTGGGCAAATAATGTCAAAATGAGTAATGTAATGGGATTCAATGGGTAGAATTGGTTTTTAATGAGCATTTTAAGTTTCATAAGATCTTGTGTGACCATATGAATGTAATAAAGCTGATTAGAAAGTGTCAAGATGCAAAAAGATTAAAAACTTGTCAATTGACAACTAAAAGTGTCAATTTGACAATAAATTAAAATTGTAAACACCCAAAAGTGGTTGTATGGGTGGTTAAGAGTTGGTTTTCAGTTTCCATGAAAGGAAGAGGTTTAAATATTTTTGTTATGATCCAAAATGAAGAGTTATAGGTTCGGATTTGCTTGGCATTGTAAGAATTTGTAGTTTGGCAATAAAAATACAAGGGTTTCCTTGCAATTTTGGTCTAAAATCTGCACATTATTGGTCTGAAACTCTTCTTCTTTGCTTCATTCTTGATTGGAAATGGATTTGTAAATATAGAGGAGTGTTTTTATTATCATTTTATACTATTATTGAAGGTTTTACATTCAAACCTGATATACTTCTATTTGTTGTCCTAAAATCTGCTGTAGGTGATTATTTTTGGGAAGTTTTGAGAGTCACAATCCAAATGTGACTCATTCCACTTTATGTGGTGGTTGGTTCTTATGGAATGGGTCATTAATATTGTATTATATGTGTCTCTAACCTTACATGTGCAAGGAATAATTTGGAGATGAATTGTTGATACCCTAGGCTAAGAGATTGAGTAAGGAAAAGCATGAAAATGGAGGCATGAGTATAGCAGCAGAATATCTAACTTAAGGAGGTAGTGTTTTTATGTGAAAAAGTGTTAGAGGATGGTAAATACATGTTTAATAACAAGTTTCAAGATCTGGAAGTGAGTTTTGGGGTTTGAACAAGGAGGTTCTAGTTTTCTAGGCCTAAAAGGGGGGGTTTAGTATCTAACCTATCAAATCAATGTTTATTGTCTTGAAACTAGGAAAATATATGGTTTTGGAACATTTTTAAAGACTTATTTTTGGTTTGGATTTGTGGTCATACCATTTGTTGGTACTTGCTTTGAAAAAGACGGCTAATTGGGCCTAGTTGGTGTGTAGTAGGGTGCTGGTCTGAGTAGTTCATCCAAAAGATAAATAGTTTATTTTCACATATTTTGTGTAACTTCTAAAAGGGTATCCAGATATATAATTTATTTTTCAAGTGTTTTGGGATTATTTTGAGTAAAAGTTAGATTACCCGCTGAATAGGGCTACTAGGGATTGGCCTATTTAGGGACTCGGGTAAGGTTTAGAGAGAGAACCAGTTGATAGGGTGAGTGAATCCTATTGGGTAAAGTGGAATAGGATATTTTGAGTCCCTAGGAAGTGTTTGAACAAGTTGGTGAGTTTGATAATTCTATTTGGGCATCTTGGTGAAGCCTAGTGAAAGAAGGGGAAACAAGAAGAGGTGAGTTTTTGAAGAAGCAAGAATGATTAGTTGCAATGTGATTGTGGGAGGGTCCATGATGCTCTGCATCAACTAGTTTATGCTTTTTTATGTGTTAATATTAAGCAATCGACTAATATTCCCCTTGAAATATCTTTGAACTCAAAGTTGGGGAAATGGGTTCAGAAAATGGAATATGAGTCAATGCCCTTCTCTTGTTTCCACTATTAAAAAGTTTGGCTTTAGGATAGGGATTGTTCAAAGAAACCCCCTTTGAAAAAATTGCAGAAAAAGAAATCATCCCAGTCGGTTATGCCTAGGGAGGCCCAACTGACCTTGTCTTTCGAGGGGGAGATGCCTTGAAGCTAGGAAGGCCATTCTAGGAATGTGGCTCTGAATGATGATATCCATTTGCCTCCTTCAGATAAGATGAATCCACCAAAGAATCAGGGTGCTTTTCATATGGACTCCCCTGCCCAGGTGGAATGTCATCTTCCTGATCCACAAGTTTTGGGTGAGTCACTCAATCATCAGATGATTGTGGATGTAAGTTGTGTCTTGAATCCCCTAAATTCTTAGAATGTTGCTTGGTCTATTGGGAAGGGACTCCTCAGATCAAAGGATCAAGGATTAAAATCATTTTATTGAAGCCAAACCCTAGAACCATAGACATAGCTCCCCTGCTAGTTCTGGATATGCCCTTTCCCAAGGCTTAGCTAGAGTTAGAAATGGCAATAGACAAAGAGTAAATTTTGGATATAAATCAAGAGGGGTGGGAAGGCCACCAAATATGTTCAACAGGGATAAACAAAGGAAAAAATATATTGCACATGGAGGCCAAAGAACTCTTTAGGAAATGGGGATTGGATGCCCCTCCCTTGTTAAATGAAGATCATCTCCTGGAATATTAGGGGGATTAATTACCCCCACAAGAATGATCTCCTCTCTCATCTAGTGAGGGATGATAAACCTAAGATTTATCTCATTTAGGAAACTAAAATGCCTTCTGGAAGACTAGAGAAAGTGAAATTAGCTATTTTTAAGGACTGTGGTGTTCATTGTTTAGATGTCGATGGTGCATCAGGTGGTATTTCCTCCTTCTGAAATCCAAGACTTATCCAAGGTATGGCTATCTTATCGAGATCTAACCATATTACCACCAACTTTACTAATTTGAAAGATGGTTCTTCCTAGATCATTTTCAAAATTTATGCTCTGAATAGTAAAAATGATAGGAAAGCCCTTTGGACTTCACTGATTAACTCTAGACAATATTTCCCTAATGAGAAGTGGATTTTGATGGGGGACATTAATACTCCTCTCTTAACTAATGAGAAAATGGGAGGGGCTTTGATCTCTGAAGATAGTAAGCAAGATTTGTCAAACATGATTAACTCTTTGGGTGTAATGGATCTTGATCTTAATGGTGCTAGATTTACCTAGTGTAATAGACATAGTGACTCTAATCTTATTCAAGTTAAGTTAGATAGGGGGCTCCTTTACCCAGACTATTTGATGGAATTTTATTGTTATCTCTCTTCTTTTTCAAGGATTGGCTCTAATCACTTTTTGATTATTCTGAGTATCTCCCCCTCTCTAGAAGGAATGATTTTCCCTTCAGGTTTGAGAAGATGTGGACCCTAAATGCTAGCCTGTATGATAAACTCACTAAGTGGTGGGGTATTTATATCTAGGGAATGACTATGTATAGAGTGGTCAAGAAATTATCTAATGTGAAATCCAATGTCGAGAAATAGAATAAATATTCTTTTGGAAATATCTTCTAGAGGAAGGACTCTCTTAAAAGGGAACTTGATGATATTCAACTGCATATCCAAACTCTTGATTATGATCCTCATATCATGGATAAGGAAGTTGAAGTCCTCTCTAAACTTCATGATATCATATCTAAAGAAGAAAAATATTGGAAACAACGGTCAAGAGCTATCTAGCTCAAAAGTGGGGACAAGAATACCAAGTTTTTCCATATGACATCTTTGAAACATAGAGCATCCAACACAATAAAGAGGATTTATGTCAATAATCAATGGGTTGATAAATAGGAGGAGATGAGTAAGGAGGAAATGAAAGTTTTTCTCCACCCTTTTGGTTGAAGAGGGGTAGCTAGATGTGAGTGCTCAGGAGGATTTATTTCATGAGATCCCCAATAACCTGTCCTAGGAGATGAACAAGGTGCTTACCAAAATTCCTTCTTCTGAGGAAGTTAAAGAGGCGGTTTTCTCTTTTGAAGGAAACAAGGTCCTTGGTCCCGATGGATTCCCCATGTTCTTTTTTCAAGTGTTTTGGCAGATTATTGGAACAGATATTGTGGATGGTACTAGAGTGTTTTTTGTTCTCACTCTCTTTTAAATAATCTTAACACTACTTTAATTATCTTGATCCCAAAAGCACCATATGCCAACTACTTTCAAGATTTTAGACCTATTAGCTTATGCAAGTCTCTCTACCAAATCTTCACCAAAATTCTTGAATGCCAAGTACTTTCAAGATTTTAGACCTATTAGCTTATGCAAGTCTCTCTACCAAATCTTCTCCAAAATTCTTGTTTTTAGGCTGAAACAAGTTTTTCCGGTTTTGATATCAAAGCTTCATAATGGCTTTGTTTCGAGAAGAAAAATTCTTCATTTTATCATTGTTGTTCACGAGAACATTCACTCACTCTCCGTTAATAAGAGACCCAGTTTTTTGCTAAAGCTGGATCTGCTTAAAGCTTATGACAAGGTTAGCTAGGATTTTCTAATTAAAATTCTACGGGCTTTTGGATTTTGTGATCAATTCATCCAATTGGTGAATCAATGCATCTCTACTCTGAAGTTCTCTATTTTAACTAATGGATCTTCTTCAGATTTCTTCTCGACCTCTATAGGTATCAAATAGGGTGATCCCCTCTCTCAATTTCTTTTCATATTGATGGGTGAATCTCTCAGCAAAATTATTCAAAGAGAGATCAGGTTTAGAATACTCAAAGGGCTCTGCCCTTCTACTGAATCCCAAGTTTGTTCCCATCAACAATTTATGGATGATACTTTGCCGATGGGGGAAAGTTCTATGGTAGAAGCTAAGATCTTGAAGTCTATTCTTAATCTTTATGAAAGAGGATATGGACAAATGATCAGCTTGCTAAAGAGTTCTATTTTCTTCCTCAGCTCACCTGCCCATAGATAGACCAAGATAGCTGATATTTTGGGTTGTAAATTAGCCTCATTATCGGACACATATTTGGGATTATCATTGTGTTCAGTACCTCCTCCTAATTACTTCTAGTCTGATTTGGTTGATCGCTTCCAGAATACGTTGGCTGGTTGGAAAGGTGCCTATTTCATCCAAGATGGTAAGCTCTAGTTAATCAAAGCCTCCTTCCAAAATCTTCTGGTCTATGTTATGAGTCTATTTAAAGATCCTTCAATTTTTTTTGATCGCATGGAAAAAATCCAAAATAGTTTTCTATGGATGGGTACCGAATCTAAAAATCGCCTTCATCTTGTGGCCTGGGATCAAGTTTGTCTCCCAAAGAGACTTGCAGTCCTTGCCATTAGGTGCATTCTTCACTTCAACAAAGCCATCTTGGCCAAACAATTGTAGAGATGTTTGAAGGATTCCAATGAATGGATCTCTAGTTGTCATAACAAATACCATCTTAATGGTATCTCTTCCCAAAGTGTTTTAGAAGATTACAATCTTCTTATGGTGGCTTTTGATCTTTGGACTAATTTCCATAATTCTAAAGATAATAATCTTCAATATAATCACCATGGGCCCTTAGAAATGGGAGGAAAATTCATTTCTTAGATGATTGGTGGCCTGGTGATGGGCTTTTGACTGACTTTCATTGGGTGGATCATCTTAAAGAGAGATGTGTAGTGAGGTTTGGCTACTAGGTCACTGATTATATCAGCGAGGGTAACTAGATCAATCTTATCAGTATGGACCCCATCCTAAAACCCCTTCAATTATCACTTGCTTATATTCACATTCCCTCTTTCCCTATTGAAGACTCGTTGGTGTGGAGTGGTTCTTCCTCAGGAGTTTTTTTTTGTCTCTCATGCTCTCTACCTATTGATGAGATCCTTTGTTCTGGCCCCTTTCTGGTCAAGTATTTGAAATAAGTTGTTGATTCCAAAAATTAATATCTTCTTTTGGCTCTTTATGTAGAATAGGATTCTTTCTATTGACAACTTGTGCAAAAGGGTTATTTTTATCCTTAATAGATGTTTTTTGTGCATGAAAAATGTCAAAGATTCTTTGCATTTGCCGCTCCATTTCTCCTTCTCTAGAGATATTTGGGCTCATTTTTTTTATGTTTGGGGAATTATGTGGTTCCTTCCTAGGAGCCTCTGGACTGTTGGTTCCAGTGGAGCTTCCCTTCAGATAATGCTTCTCTTAGAGTGCTATGGTGTCTTATGTTACCCTATCTGGCTTGGGGGATTTGGAAAGAAGGAATAATAGGTCTTAAGGGACAAAGAGTCCTCTACTCTTTCTATTTCTTGGAGAGTCCATAATGCCATTAAGGAGAACTTTGACTCTTCTTGTCCTTCTTACAAGTTTGACCCTACTATTCCTACTTCGACTCAGGACTGGAATATTATCAATATATGCCATATCAGTTGGGATATTTTTACACCTACTATCAAGGTAAAGCAAACAAGAAATAATGTTGTTTGGGTTCCTCCCCCAAGTGGGTGGATCAAAATTAATTTTGACGGGGTGGCTAAAGGTAATATTGGGTCAACTAGCTTTGGGGAGTTGCTCAAGACCACAATGGCAGGCTTGTTTTGGTAGTGGTTATCCTAGTGGGCACCTAGACAAGCCACTATGCTGAGGCTAAAGTTGCCTACATTGGGTTACACATTTCTATTAGAGGAGGGTTTTAAAAAGTTTGTCTTGAGAGTGATTATCTAAATATCATCAGGTGTGTGAGTAAGAACACCAAGCCCACTTGGACCACCAAGCATTTAATTTGGGAGAGCCACATCATGACTGAAAAATTAGATGATTTCAAAATTTCCCACATTTATCAGGAAGGGAACATGCCAATAGACCACCTAGTGAACATTGGTGTTAATTATGTGGACATACGGTGGTGGAGAGGAAATGAAACTTTCCCGATATAATTATGTGAACTGACTAGGAAGGATGCCAAATGCATTCACCATTCTTATTGTATTAATGATGACAAATTAACAAATGAATAATGATCTTTCATGGGATTTGAGTTCGAATTTCAAAAACAAGGTTTCTAGAGCCCTCTTTTGTATTTGGTTTTTCATTGCCTAGTCTGGGTTAGATATCACCATCCATTGTTGTAGAGATAAATTGCTTATGGGAGGTGACAAAAATAGAATGGAGCCTACTTCCTATGAGAAATAGGAAAATAATAATGAGCTATGGATGAAGATTACTGTTGTAGGCCTTGTGCCATATCTTGAGAGGCTTCATGGCAATGACCCAAAAGTGATAGAGGATTTTGTGAATGGTTGGAAGAAAGGCATCCTCATGG